>NC_051156.1:63477255-63599490 GCF_013339745.2 Dermacentor silvarum
TTGCCAATAGCCGCTTTTTAAGTCCATTGAAGAGAAGTAACGTGCGTGTCGAAGCCTGTCGAGGGAATCGTCGATACGGGGAAGCGGGTACACGTCTTTCTTCGTCACCTGATTTAGTTTTCGGTAGTCCACACAGAAACGCAAGCTGCCGTCTTTTTTCTTGACTAGAACTACAGGCGATGCCCAGGGACTCGTTGATGGTTGGATCACGTCGTCTTCAAGCATTTTTGTGACCTGTTGTTGTATGGCTTCACGTTCTCTGGGTGCCACACGATAAGGATTTTGGTGAATGGGTCTCGCCGTATCCTCTGTAATTATTCGGTGCTTTGTTAGAGGCGTCCGACCGACTCTTGAAGTCGACGCAAAGCAGTCGACGAACTGGGCCAATAGCGTTAGAAGCTGTTCTCGTTCGTGCGGTGGCAAAACAGTGCTGACGTCAAGTGCGGGAGCTGGGTCTTGTGCAGGCGCTTCTTCGAGCAGTGAACAGCAGCCGCGAACATCCGCAACACCGTCAAAATAAGCCACAGCCGTGCCTTTTGGAAGGTGCCGTATCTCTGTGCTAAAATTTGTTAGCAATAGGTTCGTGCGCCCGTCGGTGACATTTACAATTCCTCGTGCGACCGAAAAACCGTGAGTAAGCAACAAAATGGGTATTTGGTCGGCAATTCCTTCGCAATGAAACGGTACGTCACAGGCCACCGAAACAAGAATACATGACCGAGGTGGGATTACGACGTCATCTTCTGTTAGACGAAAGGCATTGTGTTGCGGCGATAAGTAATGGACTAAACCAGGGCTCTTAAAGAACGTCACCATGCGGTCTGGAATGTTAATTACGGCGCCATATTCCCTTAGGAAATCCATTCCAAGAATCAAATCTTTACGGCACGCAGGAAGAACGATGAAAGCGGCCACAAAAGAAGAATATCCAATATTAATTCTTGCAGTACATCTCCCAGTAGGCATCAGTAATTGGCCGCCTGCCGTCCTTATGTGAGGTCCCGTCCATGGCGTCTTTTCTTTCCTCAGGCGGAGGGTGAGTTCCTGACTTATTATAGAGAAGTCAGCACCAGTGTCGACTAATGCTGTCACTGGCTGCCCATCCACGAAAACATCAAGGTCGGCGCTCACAATTTCTTCGGCGTCGGTGGTTATCGGCTTCTCGGCGTTCTGCAGCGGGCGAGTTGGGGGCTTTTTATTGTCTTGTGGCGGGCCTGCAACCTTACCCCCAGAGGTCGCCGCCTTCAGTTTCCCCGGCGTGGGCTGGGCGACCTTCGGCCTTGAAGGTTAGCAAAAGTACGTCCAGCAGGCATCTGGCGTGGAGGGGTCGGAGAGCGCGACCGATGGCCGAAATCAGTCCGATCATTGGGCACGGATTCGTCATTCGGGTGCGCTATGGGAGGTCCCTGAAAATCAGCGTCGTCGCGGCGTAGCAGGGAGTCGCCATCTGCACGTCGACCATCAGACCACGGACGAGGAGGTCGAAATGATGTGTCGCGATGCCAGCAATGGCGCGAAATATGGCCGGCACCCCCGCAGTTGAAACAGAGAGGGCGGTTATCGGCGGTGCGCCACGCATCGGATCTCCGAAATTGTGGCCGTCTCGTAGGGTCGTTTTGCGGCGTGGTCCAAGGCGCGGCGAATGACGGCTGGCGGTAGGACTGCATCGGCATCATGGGTGCGCGCCGCAATGCCTCCTCTTGCGGCGGCGACCAAGGAGCGGCTCTCGGAGGCTGGTTGTACGGGGTGTGGTTGTAACGGGTGGGGAACATCGGACAGCGGCGGCGTAACTCATGGGACGCTGGTGGTCGGGAAGATCGGCGGCCGGTAACGCCTGCCTGATTTCGTCGCGTACCACTTCGGCGATTGACGCGACGGGGCTATCCAGTGTCGGTGTCAGGATCCGGTGAACTTCTTCTCTGACGGTCTCTCTTATCATTTCACGCAAGGAGCTCTGATACTGTGGTGTCAACGCGGCGGCATTGATTGCGGTGCTGGTGGACAGTCGATCGTACTGCCTGCATCGTTGATGAAGGGCCCGCTCAATAGCCGTAGCCTCCTTGACAAAATCAGTGACGGTGACGGGTGGATTCCGCACAAGCCCCGCGAACAACTGCTCTTTTACGCCTCGCATGAGGTAGCGTAACTTCCTATCCTCGGTCATGTTCGGGTCGGCTCTACGAAAGAGACGAGCCATGTCTTCGGCGAACATTGTGACCGACTCATTGGCTTGTTGCACCCGTAGCTCCATCAACTGCTGGGCGCGGTCGCGTCGGTCGGCACTGGCAAACGTATCGGTGATTTTCTGCCGAAAGTCATGCCATGTCGATAGGCTAGCTTCGCGGTTCTCATACCAAGTACGGCCACTGTCGTCAAGCGCGAAATAGACGTGGGAAAGCTTTTGCTGCTCAGTCCACTGGTTAATCTGGGCGACGCGCTCGTACTTGTCAAGCCAGTCTTCAATGTCTTCGAAGGCTGCACCGCGATAGCGATCGGGAACCAGCGGATGAAGAACAGTTACCTGTTGTTGACTGGGAGACTGGCTGCATTGGGGTGCTTGCGGTGGGCTGGTTTCGGCCATTGCTAGATGGGTGGAGCTCCTGGAAAGATGTGGTTGAATAGGGGAGAACTCCGGGGCAAGGCCTAGCAGTCGACGACTGAAGCGATGCACGGGGGTCGTAACTGGTGACAATGCGTCCGGGCTAGATGAACGACTCCCAGAAGAAGTCCGGAGCATCAGGCGTGGTCAATATACCCCGGCACCTCCACCACTGTCGCGGTACAACGCCGAGAGAGGACAGGGAGACGTTCTTCAAGAACAGAAGGACAACCTGTTCAAGCAAAACAGATGATGATGATGATGATGTCCTCAGCACATGGCTCGTACCCACTTCGGGGGATTGGCCAAGAATTGAGCATCTGAACGTTTAGATATGCATTCTGAAACTACAGTTAATGTGCAATTTAGTAATCAGAACAACAGACACATTAATTTTTCTGAACTGCATAATTTATAATACTAATGCCATGAATTGAAACTGAAATATCTCTCAGAGAATTGTAAAAGTGGGAATTTAAAATTTTATTCGTTTTGTTGATTGAATGAAATCACAAACGGCATCAAATACGTCCCTGTGGCTAAAGCCCAATACCGAGGCACCGAAAGTGAGTACTGATTCTGATGTTAAATTTAACCCTAATTTAGCAAGCGGTATTTCAAGAAGTCTTTTTCTTTGTAATTTATACCGACGACATATTAAAAAATAGTGTTCTACGGTTTCTATTTCTAGGCAGAATTGGCACAGCGGCGATATCGCCAGACCAGCCCTGTGTAAATATAAATTTAATGGTGGGACACGGCAACGTAATTTTGTAAGGATGACTTCCGATTGTCTTGATGGACACCAATGAATTTTCCGCGTAAATTTTAGGTGCTGAAATTCAGTCCATGATGTTATTGTTTCCATGATATCTCTACGAATTGTATATTTCCGATATCTGATCGCTGTTATTTGTGCCACCACTGGAAGGACCGATAGTATCGGTCCATTCAGGGATGCTCTCGCTAATGAATCGGCCATTTCATTTAAATGTAATCCGCAATGTCCTGGTACCCGTAATAATTTTATAAGATTCAGCTGGGGGGGGGGGGGGAACTAATGTTAGAAACGTCTTTAGAGCCGGTGAATTTGTTGAAGCTGTAAGCGCAGTACAGACAGAAAGGGAATCTGTTAGAATTAACGCGCTGGATTCATTTAAAGGGAGTTTCCGCAAAGCTAGAATCATTGCTAAGAGCTCAGCTTCAAATACGGGAGTGAAATCTGGTAGTCTGAAGGAGAATGACCAGCCAAGCGAAAGCGAGAAAATGCCTACGCCCGCCTTTTCGTCATTCACGGAAGCGTCAATGGCTATTGTGTTAATTGTGTGTACGTGTGCAAGGTAATCTTGCAACATATTATTTAATAACCGGACTGAATGAAACTTAGGGTTCTGTGGGAAAATTTCATCTAATTCAATCTTTAAATTCTGATTTGAATCATATGATGGAATAACGTCTCGAATTTTTACATTCAAACTGTCTAATTGCTTTTGTACAAAAATAATCTGTGGGGTGTGAAAACGTGGCCAATGAGCAAGAAAAAGGAGTTTGGATCGTTTATAAATACATATTCAGATCGTCTAATTGGAGAACTGTAAAATTTGAGAAATGTTTGTATCGTTAAGATGCGGAATCTGCAGGGCAATGTTGGTAGGCGCGCTTCCTGATAAAGAACATTGTTTGCTACAAACCTAGGGAGTCCCAGGCACAGGCGCAGGGCTTCACGCTCCAATAGAACCAGAGGCTTAGTTTTATAAGCAGGGCTTCCCGAGAACAATACACAGCCGAATTCCAATATTGGACGCATGTACATTTTGTATATCATTAAGAGGGCTTGCCTACGTAGCCCATATTTTCGGTTGCTCAGTCTGCGTAGTAAACCTAAAGCACGCTGAGCCTTAGATGCCACGTTTTCTATATGTGGACTCCAGTTGAGTTTTCCGTCATAAATGATACCTAAATATTTAAGAGACTCAACCTGCGGAATGTTTTCTTGATTGTAAAATATGGATATAGAAACCGGATGCATAAGTGGGAACACCAATATTGCGCTTTTACTTACATTTAATGTCATGCAAATTGATTGCAGCCATACCTCAAGCATACTCAAGTATCTCCGCAATTTTTGGTATAAAGAATATATGTCGTTGTCGGCGGCGAAGAATGCAATATCGTCTGCATAAACGTAAACTTGCACGTCCTGACTGGCTGGAATAGAGCTCATTAATATGTTAAATAATATTGGAGATAGGACTGCTCCTTGGGGGACACCACGAGTCTGTTTGAATTTAAACGAAGAGCAGCCATCCTTAAAAGCAATAAAATTCTCTTGATCTCAAAGATTCTGCCAACCACGCAATAATATATTTTGGGACATTATGATTCCGTAGTACATTCAGTAAAACTGTATGTTCTACGGAGTCATATGATTTAGCTATGTCTAATGTAACTAAAGCGGCATATTGTCTTCTTTTTCTAGCGAGTTGTATGCGGCTCTCTAAATCAGCATGGGCACACCATATAGAGCAGTCAGCTCTGAAGCCTATTTGATTTGGATTTAATATTAAATTATCCGACATCCAGACAGTAATTCTGTAATGTAGAACCCTCTCTATGAGTTTGACCATATTAGAAGTAAGAGAGATAGGTCTGATATTTTCTATGGTGTAAGCAAAACAGAACAGAGACACGTCTTCTTCGTCGTCAGCCAAAATCCCACTGACCCACTAGACGGAGTCCGTTAATGCTCCCATCGTCGTTCTCGTCTGCCTAGAGCACACGCGTCAATATATATTTCTCATTCTTTAATAGCTCAAATAACCAATTACACCATCACATCTTAATAGTCATAATTGGAAATACATAATTCCCACCATAGTACAGCTTCGCTGGTCTTCCATATCCACCCCAGTGGAAGGGCTGACAGTTTTTTTTATTTGCAGTTTTATGTGCGTAAACATTGTCACATTCGTCTACGGCAGTCCTTTTTTGCACAACCCGTCGCAACAAAATGTCCGTGCCGCCGTGGCGGTCAACCCTTGACCTCAACAACAACGACATCATGCTGGCACACAGAACACTTGTTGGTTGGCTGCGGAAGCTCTCAAGTTCCAGCGAATCGTTGCAAAGGGCGAAATCACAGTGCTTTTATTTTATGACAGATAGTACCAAGTTATTATTCTGAGTTATAAAGATTAATATTAAATACGACTTCTGCGTTTAGCTGCCGTGAAAGCAAAAAAAATGGTGTGGTTCAGCTTTGGTTAACCCTGGTTGATAGCGAAAGCTTCATTGCCCTGGCAATGAAGTGATCAAACATGGCAGCGCCCACGGGATCGCCGCGAAAAGGGCCCATTGTCGAGCTGTGGCCGAGGTGTGGTTTCGCAATGATATACAGACGTGTTTGCAATGCATACAGTGTTTATTCATCGTTTTTTATGCCTATGAAGACACTGCGGTGATGAGTAAAGTAGTGAGACTTTGTTGCAACTTGCAGCCGTGCCCAACTCTACTCGGGAAACGGCGGCAATATCTCCTTTCAGGGCTCCGTGAAGGCCTAAATTATATATCCGACGAAGCGTAAACGCGCGACACGTTATGTCACGTTGGCGAGAACAACAGCCGCTGTAGTTCGACCGACGGTTCGACGTACTGGCGCCGCCAACGTAACCGGACGCACGGTCAATGTGCTCCGATGCGCCCGGCGTCTGATGACGCTCGCCCGCATACACGTTAACCATTACCGCACGCACGCACGCACGCACGCACGCACACACGCACACACACACACACACACACACACACACACACACACACCACACAGCACACTCGCACGCACACCGATAACGTCGGACTATTGACCCTTTTCGCGGAGCAGTTTGTTCTAGAGAAACGAGATGGCGCTTACGGCGGCGCGCCATACGTCTCCTCAGCGAGCGCGCACGAATACGAAACCATTACCGCTTCTACCTTGCTTCTGTGCGATCAGCTGTCGGAAATGCAACTGAGTTTTGGCTAACGCACTGTGCTCCAATCATGCTGGATTGAATCATGTGGATTGACGACGTGTGCAGTAGTTGGGTGCAAAAATAGTGACGGCATATTAAGGAATGTAATGAATATGTGGGGCCAAGTTCGCGGACCGCTGCTGCAACTGTCCGTACATGATTCCGGCACTTAGAGATGTGCGGCTTTCCTCGAGGATACACAAATTTGCTCATCTGCAAGCGTTGTATCGCTAACCTTCAAAGAAAAGTATTCAGCCCTGGTACGTCGGCAAGAGTGAGAACCGCTCGTTAAACAATGATAGCGGGAGTAGCGCCGCTTCCTGTCATAGTAGGTTTCGCGCATAGTATCTACACACATCTACCCCAACCAGTGCGGAAACTTACGCCCACTCTTTCGCCAACGTGTCAAGAATAAGTGCATTGGCACACACTTGAATACGTACGCACTATATACGCACAATAAGTGAAGGTACTACACCGATAGCGCACGAACGGTTGAAGCTGAATATTTCGTGACGGTTCACAAGAGTACGCGCTTTACTAGCGATAATACGCATTTGCTACAAGGTATTACAATGTGCAGAACAGCTACGTTTCAAGCCATGCACGCAGCAAGAACAAATCTAACGGAACTGAGCGAACCCACGAGCGATTAGGCAGAAAATGATCAGATAGTGACCGCACCGAGGAACATTACTGAGTCAGAAACGTGAGAAGCCGCTGCTTCAAAATATTTGCCAGATAAAGAACGAAGACCAAAACACCATAATCCTGATTCAATTCATGAGCGGAAAGTTTGGATAGCTTCGAATACATATTTAGCCCCGCTTTTAGAGCAAGCACCATATACGCTGCTCGCGCCGTTTGTACGATAGCTTAATCAGCTCCGAAAGCGTTTTAGCACGTCTGAAACTGCGGCCAAAGCTTCGTGTCGTCCACCCAGTCACTGTCTACGATATCTCCCGAAACAGAGGTTTGCTAAGCCACATCGGCGTCATGCACATTCATTGTAAACACGGAGGCAGTTGAGGCAAGCAATGGATGCGTCACCACGTGATCAAACATGGCAGCGCCCACGGGATCGCCGCGAAAAGGGTCAATAAACGCGCCTTAATGCTCTTTTGTGGTTTGAGCTCTAGTTCTCAAGGTGAAAACTGTTGAGTCGCCAACGGCTGCCCGAGGTAGCGTAATGAAGCTTTCGCTTCAATAATGTTCAGCATCATCGACCTCCCAAGTGACCTCTGCATAAGGCGTAGAAAAAGTTCAGCTGTCCAGCCGTCTGCGACGCGCCCATGGCTTCTTTTAGATGCGAGAGCATCTTATGCTCGGGGCAGTGTCCGTTCAGCGGCGTCCGCACCCATACTGCGCATGCGCAACTCTCCCATATTCTCCTCTCCTACGCAGGTGTGCGCTCTCCTCCCCTCTCCCCCTCTCCGCCACAGGTGCGGCGGAGCAAATCATTGCATATAACTCTCTCTTACACACTCTCTCCCTCTCTTCTAAGGGTACGCCCATGGAGGAAGGAAAAAAACTAGGAGGGAGCGTCACGTGACAATCTTGAAGCCTAGTCATAAAAAATTTAAAGGAATGGGATCGTGGGAAATAGGCCCTCACGTGATAGGCAAGCGGTAGATTTTACTCGGCTCGCTTCGGTGGCTTCGGTTTCGTCTGCTGCGGGGATTTCGGAATATGCGCGCATACTCGGCGTGGCAAACGCGCGCCGAGGTTAGTGAAGGAATTCGAGTGTGTGAAGCAGTTGAGTCTCGCCGCTTAATTAGCAGACAGGCGCCAAGGCTGTTGTGAACGAAGGCGTCGGTTAACCGGCATTGCGCCAAACAACCCGGGAGGACCACCTCAAGGACGACTGGTTGCGTTTCGGTGTGGTTTCAGGGAAACGAGGGAACCTTTCGCCCTGCAAATGTGTGAAAGCAACCAAGCCGACCTTCCGACGACGATTCGTTGCGTTTGACGACGTCTTCTGGGAAACAATGATGCTTTTCGCCCCCGCAAAATGTGCACGCGATTAAGCGAGCGTACAGGGTCCGAAGCGACTGTCCCTACGGGAAAAAAATGTGTCCCGTCTTGTGCCCAAGGATGGACTGGCGAGCCGGAGACTCCGAACATATTAAGGGCCGTGCCGGCGCGTAGCGCAGTCGACACTGTTGCTCGAGATCTGCTCAAAGTCTTCGGCCTCTTAGCAGACCGGCGAGAACTCCCGTCAGCAGTAGGCGCACCTGCGTGATGAAGTGTTTTGTGCCAGGATGCCCTAATCGAACAGAAAATCGGCGCGATGGCCTGTCCATAGGTAAGCACAATGAACGTTTCTTTTATTTGTGAAAATGGAACTGCAATATTCGCGATCGTTAGTGACTACGTGCTCGTGTGAAATAACTGACGAAATAGTGGTGCAATACTATCCAAGCCATTTTTTTTCCAACTTTGTCATAATTCCCACTAAGTGTTAGACATTTATTTCTGTTTAAAGTACATTTATCAGCTAGCGTACACTCCTAAAAAGGTACGATGTGAAACTATTTATTGTCGAAGAATTACATTTCCTGCTATAAAAATTATTATTGACTGAATTTTGTATGTATTTATTGTGGCTGAAAACAATCAAAATTGCAATAGAACTAATTAATTGAAGAAACCATGAAAGATTAGCCTTCACATAACATACCAAGTTTTGCAATAGTCGCCAAGAACAATAATTTTGTAGAGAATATTCTGCTCGTGGTAACTCGGCTTGTGAGGGCAAAGTTCAAACATCATGTTGCAAAGTTCAATCACTCCCCATGTTGAGGCTAAATATCATTTGCTTTTTTTTCAGATGATATGATGTTGGTTGACATATTTTAAACAACAGGTAAATGACAGTTGAGATGAAATAACAGTTTTACTTTAAATTACAGGAGTGAACATCATTTTCATTCATTTATTAGTAGTACCCTGAATGCATGGAGGCATTACAAAGGGGGCATTACATTACATTATGTATGTGTTGCAGCTATATCTTTGATATTTTTGTGTGAAACATGCACTGCAAAGTTACTACAGCTTCATTTCCGCCGAGATTCAATTAGCTGTATGTGTATTTTACAAGCACACTTAGATCAAAGATAGTTTTCTACACAAGGGGATGCGGTGTGTAGGGAAAGCATGCACAGATCATGCGAGGTATTTTGCATGACTCTGCAAAGGTTGTGTAAATGCATTCCACAGCAAATGATGGACCTTAAAAATATCTGGTGGGTTATTCTTTAACTGCAGACGCTTGCAAAGGACGATGCCACAGCAATGAGTCAACCTTAAAGTGAAGCAGCTACATCCACGGGAACATAACAGCATCAAGTTGAGCCAGTAAGTTGATGCACAGCTGTATGCAGCCATAATGCATGTTTCCAGTTTCATCATACCTTTTTCATGACTGTGGTAGATGTCCCCCACCATTCCTGAAGTGAAATATGCTTTTCTTATATTCAGGCAGGTCTCTCTCAAGCCACAATGAATATGGACATCTCTGAGGGCTTGTCTGATTGATGTGCTAGCAGAGGGTACTGCTACATCTGCTAGCGCGTCCTTGACTGATTCAGACATCGCTGATGAGCCTTCCGAAATCCAACATGTCCTGGCATGTTTGATTGTCGTAATGATCACAGAGCTTGCTTAAGACATTTTCTCACATGTGTGCCTTGGTTCATTCATGTTCTGATCTGCTTTGCAAAAATCTGGTGTTTCCCTTTAATATATATTTTGGATTTCACCTTTAAAGTAATTATTTAAGTTTCAAAAATGCATATGAGACTGTCATACAGCTTTTTGTAAGATCTTTACGACAGATTTAAAAGATCTATTAGTAATGCTCAGAATGAAGAGAAAGATAGAACTGTTCACCTATCAATGGCTACATTACAGCCCTTTTTTGACACAGGTGACAAGCATACTGCGTTCAAATTTCATTGTTAACACTGGCAAAAGCAAGTGCTAATGAATGAAAGCCATATATGCTACATCATAATCTCATTTTAGTCAATCTAGGATAAGTACAAGATAATGAAAATAAAACAAACTGCAGCAAAGCAGTGTTATGTAAGATGAAAAACCACTTTTTTTCAGTAAAGTTGGAATAAGGAAAACACACTCCTTCTCTGAATTAAAGTTCAGCCATGTCCTCTCATTACACACATAATTAACACCCTTGCTAGGCTCCAACATTTACAACAGTAATAAAATTTATAACATGCCAACTGTGCTGGTAAGCTTTATCAACATTTTTTGGGACAGTAGATAAAAATACAGTATATAGCCACAGCCACTGATCTCCCTAACAATGTTCTGCTTGCTGGTCATTATTGTGCTTAAATTTTAAATGAAGCCAATGGTGTCGCTATTAGTCCCAGGTTTTAGCTTCAACTGTGCATCTGGGGTTTCGTTTGCACGGTCAGCAATTTCAAGTTATGTTGCTGTAAGCGGTCCCTCCGCATTTCACTTGGTGTATTTTGTCCAGTCTCCCAGTCCAAGGCCCTCCAGGACGCTCAAGGGTGAAGCTTCTGCAGCACTGCCTACACACAACCCAGCGACACCTCGAACAGCAAGGCATACTATGGTGAGGATAATACTCGACCAGTACAATTTTTACATACTTGTTTCCTTGGGTAGCTGCAAGTGAAGTGGCATATATTTTCGTGGCAACTGTTTAATAGCTCAAGCATAATAAATGTTACTCAGTGAACCGCACTTGGACACTAACATTTATGATCATGGCAACCATCTAATTAAATACTGAAACATTCATATTTGTTCGCAGCGGTATGAGTTTCCTCAGGGTTTGCATTAAACACCAATTATCGGCCAATAATCCTTTTTCAATTTTTCTTTTCCATTCAAATGACACAATAACTAGAAGACCAACAGGTTTTTCACAATGTTCTATGCTCTTTATATGTTCGATCGGTCACAATGAGCCCTGGTATATGAGCTCAGTATATTTTTCCCACTCAAACTAAAAGGCTTCTTTAAAACATCTCTCATTGAACTATGCTACATTGGCCTCTTCTGTGTTAGTTGTTTTGTACTTCTACCTTTCCTGCCTGGGCCCAGATGGGCCTGCAGTATTTAGCAAATAAATAAACAAACAAAAGTGGCACTAGCAAGCTCGTGTGGATGGCAGTTTTATGCCCCCACAGTTTTTAAGTTCACAAAAGTGTAAACGGAAACCGTCGTGAGCAATGTAATGACCTAAAATTAAGCATTATATTCTTCATAGCTTGCACAAGAGTGTATGCCACAACAATTAATTTGTTCTGCGTACGTGCTTTGTGTCATGTTGGTCGCTCATGCACCTGTTACAGCGCGTGATATTTTGCAGCCACAGCCAGCAGAAGACGCACCTGAAAAGGCCTCTCTGAGGCATGAAGTATGGCGTTACACAATTACAAACTGCGACCAAGAAGAAGATGAAGACTCTACGGCAATCCCATCAACAGCTTTTTCAAAAGGTTGCTCATCTCGAAAATGTCATAGAAGATTTATCTGACAATCGCATTCTAGGAAATGAGGATGTCGCCATATTGCAGAGTCTTGGTGGGGCAAAGAAAGACTTGCTCATGCGTCAACTGCCACATAAGTCTGGTGCCAGCAATGTCACCCGCTTACTCGCCAGAGGTCAGGCCATTTGCACTGACTTTGCATTTTTATTCCCCTAGAGCATACAGATATGTACGAGCTGTTTTCAACACATGCCTCCCGCATCCAAAGACACTGTGTAAATGATATCAATCCATTGATAAGGCGGCTGACTTTTCAAAAGAAGCAATGACTGCATTGGCTATCGAGGTAAAGCACGGCTCTCCACATTATGCAATCTGGTAGTGGATGAGATGGCCATTCAAAGAAGTAGTGTGGGATGGGAAAAGCTTCCATGGATATGTTGACATGGGCATTGATGTCAATGATGACAGCTTTCCAGTTGCCTAAGATGCATTTGTTTTAATGCTTGTTGCAATCAATGGCAGATGGAAGCTGCCGATTGGCTACTTTCTAGTGCATGGTCTTGGTGGTGAGCAGAGGCGCAATTTGGTGCTGCAAGCTGCTAGCTTCACTCACGAAAAAGGTGCACACATTGTGAGTTTGACCTGCGATGGCGCTGCAGCGAATTTGTCATTGCTGCACAGCCTTGGCTGCAAGATGGACCTGACTGAGCTGGATGCTTCTTTTCCACATCCAGTGACAAAAAAAGCTTTTCTTTGCCATGTTGGATCCCTGTCACATGTTGAAGCTACTGCGGCACACCCTGTTTGATAAAAAGGCTATTGTGATACGAACAAACGGTTCATATTGTTGAAACACATTGATGAGCTGCATGAAATCCAGTACACAGAGGGCCTACATTTGGCAAACAAACTTAGACAAGCACATATTACGTGGAAAAGCCAGCCCATGAAAGTCTCATTGTTGGCTCAAACGTTTAGTCAATCGGTAGCAGATGCTCTTGGTGACTGCAGAGCTCAAAAAAATTCAAAATTTTCAAAATCCTTGCCAACAGAAAAGTTTATCAGACATGTCAACAATGCATTTGACATTTTAAATTCAAGACCTCCAAGGCAAGAAGAATAGAAAGGACCGCTGTGTCCTGAAAATGTGGCTCCTGTCACTGCGTATGTCAAAGAACTTATGGCCTACTTTTGCTCGCTTAGGGAGTCTGCAGCTGGTAAACTAATGACAGGTACCAACCAAAAGACAGGCTTCATTTGCTTTGTGGTGTGCTTAGACAACCGTCCATACAACCACTTGGTTACAGAAAATGGCCTATTGGCATATCTTCCGACTTCCAAGCTCAGTCAGGACCACCTTGAGTTACTTTTTTGCTGCAATAAAATCATTTGGGGGCTGCAATGACAACCCAACAGCAAAGCAGTTTGCAGCAACATTGAAGCGTCTGATAGTTCGTAATGAGGTCAAGGACATTGATGGCGGAAATTACTTTCTATTGGAACACATTGAAATTCTCTTTGTACGCTCCTCTGAAAAAATCATACTCCATCGATGTAATTAATCCTCACTGCCCCTCAGAGAAGCCCTGCAGCCAGTGAACCACTCACAGAAGCAATTTTACAGGATCATGGTTACTCTGCTGACCCAGGCAATGTGTCTGAGCTTGGGTGCCTGCGGCTCGCAGTACTGGAAGAATTGCTACACAAGTTTTCTCGTGGGTGAATTATGTTCATGATGGCCCACACAATTAATTCGTTTATCCATCAACTTCAGCTGTCCCACCAGGTTTTATGTTAAGGCATTTATTTGTTTTTTCAGTGACTTTGTAAAGTGCACATATTGTTCAAGAGCGTTGTATGCAGATGTCAAACTTTTATAGAGGGAAAATGTGATACCTTATTGTAAATTCTGCAAGTACATGTTTGTTGTCTTGCTGAATGCTGTAGCTTGAATCGTCTGCATGAAAATTGTTCTGTTCAGCCCAAGCTAAACAGTGTGGACAATGACGGTAGGTTAGCTGGCCTACCTTTCACTAGAGCAAACTGTGTGATGACATGGACATGCTGTGAATGCTCTCAATGGATTATGTGTGAGCTAGGTATACGCTTGAGGATGACAATGTTTTTTAATGTTTATCCTGTATGTCTTTTACCTGACTTTTGTGGAAATTTGCCACTGCCACCTGGAATACCAATGGTGTTACTATTTAAATAATTTAATGTGCTCACTCTGTTCACTTGCTTTACAATAGCCTTTTATGATGCCAGATTCACTGTAACCACAAACATTTGGTGTATACCACTCAATGAGTGTTTTAAATACCGTGAAATATTCATTCATTTGAGGTTCACAACGTAATAGAGCCATCGCGTCCTAATTGCGGTGTTTTGGCTCAGCTTCGACGGTGCTAACTTTTTTGCAGGTATGTGATACAACATAAGCTTTGTTGTACATTTTACTTGCAGCAAAATGCATTGTATTTTAATGTTGACATACTTACTTTGTGGGTCTGGCCTCACATCAATTGTTTCAACTTTGACTTTGTGAACTACCACTCTTTCTTTAATTTCTGCATATGTATTGCTTACTTTTCTGACAAGCACAATCACCGAAGCCTTTCGATATTTGTGTGGACAGCGCAGATATAAATATTATACAATTATAGCCCTGTATTGCATACAAGGCATTGTATACTTACAATGCCTTGTTTTGCTTACAATGCCTTGTATATAGGCGTTGCATACAAGGCATTGTAAGCAAAACTGCAGCTACATTCAAGGACAGCTGATCCCATTGACCAGTTTTATTAAAGGTATTAATACTACGTGTGATATAGTTTCCTTTGTATAACATTATTATACAAATGCCCTGTGGCATACAAGTATGATAATACTGATACCGAAGAGCAGTGGCACAATAGGTTTTCCTACTTGCTGTTTATAATTTTCTTTTGTGTATTATCTTTGCAATGTACTTCATTTAAATTATAAATGTGGCTTCCTTCTGTATTTGTGTGAAATCTTCTGGCTTCTATAGGTGCAATAAACACTGAATAAAGAATGAAACAATTACTGTTGTCATAAAAATGTGCTTTCCATAGTACAAGTACACCAGCAACACAATGAGTCCACAAGTGCAAATGAATGCTGCCATTTTTCCCTTGCCGCTATGTATTCAGTTTTCATGCCGTTTCACACTAGCAGAGGAAGAAGGGTCCCCCTGGCAGTGTTTGATTCTAGGACATAATTATGCTGTGGGGCTATACTCGCATTCGGAAACAGCTGAATAAACTCTAGGTAATGCCCAAATCCCGTCCATTTGCTTTATTATATAACGAAAATTGATCCCCGAGGCACGTCTCAACAGCGTCGTCGCACCACAGAATCTTGCAAAATAGTACACGTAAATCTGAATAAACGGCGATCACTTCGGCGTTTAGAATGCACGCTAATGCTATTTATTTATCTCAAAATGAAACACGCCCACCAGAACCTTTTATTAAGCGAAATGCGACATAAAAAAGTGTCCCTCAAGACATCTCGTTTCTTTCTAGGTGCAAGACAGCGGGACGAAAAATTAGCAAGATAATATGCACCACAGCTGGACAGCGTGCGCCAGTCGATCCACGTGTTTCCGTTCGCCTCAGTGGAACACAGAGTTGGAACCGGTGCTGGCGCAACAGAGTGCGCTGCGCCGCGGACGGCTTCTGTTGTCTCCATGGTTGTTTGCCTTGACACCTTTTCCGTCGAGGCAATCCAGGGATCTGATGGGCTTGTGTCCCTGACGACCGACATGGCTGTTTGTGTGAAGCGTGAAATAGCACGGTGTGCGCCGCTCCACAGCGGCCCCCTTGTCCGGGAAGGACCGTTGGCCCAAACCAAAGCCCCCCACCCAGTCAGCCCGGGTAGGGGGGGTGCCGGGGTCAATGTACCGAATGATGCTGGGTTGTTGAGTACATGAACGCTCTGGGGCGTGGTACCTACGGGTGCCAAGTCCCCTTCCCATCTGACAACGGCACAACGTCAACGTCGGCGCTAGTTGCAGCGGCAGCGCCACCGCCGCGGAGCAGAGGAAGGCTCGGGAAGCCGAACGTAAACGTCAGCGTCGGCAAGCGGACCCCGAACTTCGGGATCGTCTTCAAGATACCGCGCGCACCGACACTAGGAATCACGTACGATCTCTAAATAAAGACGCAACAACCCCGTACAAACGTCTCCTTCCTTCTCAATACATTCTCTCACTAACTTTCATTGGGTTGTGTTGCCAAGTGAAACGAAACGCACACTCATGCGCACCCCCCGCGATGCTTTCGCATCCCAGCATGGTTGCCCATAGGGTGAGATGATGTGATTTTGTTTTTATGAGCCAAAACCAGTCTTTCGCGCTATGATATCTCGCGTTATTTGTCTCATCTTCCTATCTTGTTCTCTCGTTATTTTTTTTTCAGTTAGCTTAGCCCGGGTTAGCTGGTACATGCTCTGTATAGTGTCCATTTACATCAACCAGGCCGCCATTTTAGGTCTCTAGCACGCCTAGAACATGCGTTAAAAACAAGTGTCCGACAACAGATGCATCGCTGTCTGAATCGGTGTAAGCGAAGCTTTAAAAGATTACTGCGTAAAACGCCACACCATTGTAAGAAGCGCTTAGTCGACGAGCACGTCCCGAACGTAACTCGCTCGAAATGGTAAGCCGCGACGGCGCACATCAACGGTAAACGACAAATTGATAACAGTGGTAATCCTGTGAAAACCGGTTACTGTCAAAAATCAAACTATGTTGATGTGCTAATAATAATCATTGCTGGGAGGCACGACGCAGTGGGGGACTCCGGATTAATTTTGACCATCTGGGTTTCTTTAACGTGCACCTAAATCTAAGTACACGGCTGTTCCTGCGTTTCGCTTTGATCGAAATGCGGCCGCCGTGGCCGGGAATAAAACCCGCGTCCCCTCGAGCCAGCAGCGTGACGCTTCACCTGCCAAGCTAACACGGTGGGTGATGTTCACGTGACGTGGTCCACTGTTGTCATCGTGGCAAAAATGTTTCGTTATTACCACAATGAGTACCCGCATCTGTGACGTTACGGGCAAACCAACTATCTATAAGTAAAAGCACCAACAGGACCCACCTTAAATTTGAGCTCGGGGTCTTGCTCTCATTCTCTTTTTATACTTTCTCGCATACTTGGCCCACTTCCCCATAGTTAGATTCTCCTTTCCGAGGAAGATCCGATCTTAAGTCCAGGTTGCTATCGAAATGAATATCGAATGTAAGCACGAACAAAAATTCATCTGGCAGGAAAAGGAAAATGGCAGTAAAGCTTAGCGTGAGAAACGTGGAGCAGAAAAAAAATACTCGCTGCCCAAGCAGCGTATCCGTAGTAGAGAAAAGCACTACTTATGTGGCCACTCTATCACGAAAGAAAAGTTAGCTTCAGCTACAGTTTTGTTGGACTTTCCAGAGTGCAGCCGAAAGTGACCACTTTCAAAAGTGTGTGTGTGTGGGGGGGGGGGGGCAAATGGCATCTTGTGCCCCCCCGTTAAGTACGCTTGTGGTTCCAGAAATGCAAGCGAAAACGTGAGGCTACTGGGTTCCACGATCTGTAAACGTGCTTCTGGCGCTGCACATGAGCACCCGTGGAACATATGCGAGCTAGCACTTCCAGGAATGCAAGCGAAAATGGGACACTGTCGCTCCACATCATAAAAGATGGTGTTGTGCAGATTTCGAAGATCACGCCACCGGTTGCAGCGCACGAATCGCTGAATCAAGTCACTGCGCACGCGAACCCGTGGTGACTGCGCGAGTGCCCAGCAATCACATGACAGTGTAAGTCTTACGCTAGATTTCAATAGCAGACGAGCAAGGCATTCGATCAAAGCAATCTAAAATGAGATGTGGCAGCTTCATCACAAACTCAATCACGTCGCTTCTACATAAACTGAAATCCGCACGCTGAAGTGAAACGCCCGGATTTCGTCATGCAAGTCTTACTTTGGAATTCGTTAGTAGGCCCCGCCCAAACGGGCAGGGCCTTTCAAAAATTGGCCTATAGGCTCATTGGAGTGTCCCTCCCCACGGTAATCTTTAGTAAAAGGCGAAAGATTAATGCGTGGATTTGAGGAGAGACCTGAGCAGATACCCCAAACTGCCACGGCCAACGAACGGGACTCCGGCTGACCCTACAGGGAAGTCAAGATGCAGAGCGTTCTGTTCGCAAAAGTTCGCTTTGATTCAGCAATCTGTACCAATTTTACAGCTATTAGTAGCTACATAGTGACCACGTCGGCAATTCTTTTAATTGATTTTTGTTAATTGTTTTTAAATTATGGTCAAAACATTAAAAAATAACGTGCGCTTCAGATGCAATATGCGTTCCTAAGTCGCCATCGCTTAGAAGCGCGATGGTCCTGCCCTCTACAGTACGCGCCAGAGGTAGAGTGCGCGTGATTCGTTCCGTTGCCGAGCGACGGCGCCACTAGTTGGAAAATCAAAACAACTCCGAGGAGTTGCGTTTTGCATTGGTCATAGTATTCGTACAATGGCTAGAATATCCTTTCATTCTAGGCACTGTCGTATTTGTGAAGGAACGAGGAATGGGCATTCGTTCCTGTTTTAGAGGAACGTGTACAACAATGGTCCTGACGTGGTCCTGACAGAGTAGAAACGAAACCGAAACTGACAGTAGAAATGCTGTGATCTATAACAGTTTTTTTTTTTTAGGTTTAGAAGTACCAGAGTGGCATTTTAAAAAAATACTCAAAATATTATTTTAGTACCCCTTAACAAAGGTAAGCACAGTGGTAATTACTTGGAGGCACTCGAGCAACGAAGTGCAAGTCGTTCAGGCATGTAGTGCAAATACCATGTTTTGCAAACCCCGCTTTGTTCTGCGGATAATGTATAGTGCATGTATAGTGCCTATTTTATAGAAGTGTATTCAATCTGTGAAACCCGTGCATGTTGCCCCCTGCCCCATCGAGTTTCATACAATGCCCTGCCCACACGACTTTGGCCAATGCTTTGGCGGCGGAGCATTGCTGGCCGTCTTTATCCAGGCCTGTTTATGCGTCTGGCAACAGCGACGCGTTTGTTTTGTTTATTTTTATAAGCACACCGCCGTGAAATGTGTGCCGCCGGCTGTGCGCGGAATGAGTTTCGCCTTGTGTAGCTAACGCGCAATGACTGCGTTAGTGACAGTAAACTAGTCTAATTGTGATACTCGCAGGACACTCAAATAGAGGGAGAGATGGCGATGCTGAAACGCTCGCATAATACCTGCCTCGTCAAAGGTAAGCGACTTCTTGCTTGGGTCCGACGGAGGCTGTTATATCCGTATGCGCGCGTCCAACCGTGTCGAAAAAAAAGAAAGAAAAAAAAAGCGTTTCATAGTGATGTAGGTACGTCGACAGCCGTTAAACTTCACTAATAATTAGATTGGTCTCTTTGAGAGCCGCGCTCATTGACGTTTCCGTAAGGGTGCTCAGAAACTTGTCGAGTATCAACAGGGGCCTAATGAAGAGATCGGTCGCGTAGTGCGATGACAGCGGTCGTCCTTGAATTTATTCAGGGTGACGGTCGGATGACGCGATTGCTCCATATTCGCTCATCTGAACAAACTTTCCGGGTGTTTCTGTAATGGCACAGCGTTCCTACGTCGTGCGTCGTTTGATAACGCAGTGTACACGAAAGCACTACGTTTTCTAATAGGCATCAAAGCCGGGTGCAGGGCTTTTATATAAGAACAGTTATTTTGTATTCATGCACAGTAAAGTATTTAAGCGCTTCGGCTGTCGCGAACAGCGAGTGATTAAAACGGAGATGTTCGACTGGAAGCTCTAGGTACAATTCGCCGATCGACTTGTTTCTAACGGACTGAAAGTGCTTCGTACGTACCGAGAGAAAATAGCTGCTAGTACGCGGTAATATGTTCCAGAAATTACCTAAGTGGACTTGGATAAGTGTTTCCTCGAGAGTTTTCTTGCTTTGCCGTTGTTTGCACGCTGTACCAATTCTAGCTACCTCGGTGGTAGTGGTTGACGAGAAGCACTGCCTTTAGAGGAGAAACGTGTGCCTCAGGCTTGAAATCTTAAGTACTCCTCTAAACGACCATTTTTATGACATCGTTTCTGCTGTGAAAACGAAGTGAAATACAATGGCGCCTCGATTCACGAACTATATTCGTTCCGTGACTCTTGTCGTTGTGAGCCGAAGCAGAGTTTCCCGTGGGAAACAGTGTAAATGTCGGTAATCCTTTCAGACTCTGGGTATGTAGACATAACTTACTTAAGCACATGAATAGTCAATACACAAACATGTTTGCTGTTCACTACTGCACTGTGCAGTATAGTAAAGTGATCGTGTGAATAGAGAGAACACTCAAACACTTCTGGCGTGTGAGTGGCTGGCGGTTATTTGTTGAGGTAGGGTCACTCTCAGTAAGAACATCTCGGGGGGTCACCTTCAGGGGCTTTCTCCTCACTTTTTGTCTCTTAGCTGCAGGCTCACTTCCGGGGAAGTCTGTCCAATTGCCACTTTTTTTTTTTTTTTTTTGCGCAGTGTGCAACCTAACCTCCCATTGTTGTTCATGAGGTTGAACAGTCGGTTCGTTTCAGGTATGTTCAGTGGCGTACACTGAGCTTGCCTTTAACCCCAACCCCCCAAAAATGTTAGCTTAGTATGCAGCCTGCCCAGGCTTCTCCCTCCTAAAAACATTTCTGGCTACGCCACTGATTATGTTGGGGTGGGGCTTCTGGAAGAAGTCCTGGTATCAGTTCAATTTGTCAAGAATAGATTTTAAAGCACCGCTGTTAGCCTCCCTGTTATCCTCTTCCTGGCTATAAAGCTCCTCGGCAAAAGCCTTCTGTTGCTCACAGTGGAGGTAAGCAAGTTCTTCTGTAGTCAGCTCCTCTTTAGTGTCTTCCACAAGTTCCTCTATGTCTCCATGATTGATGTCCAGATGCATACCACTACTGCATGTTTCCAGAGTATGAGTATGATACTCTTACCCATGGACACAATCTCCTCAACCTCTCCACATGATCCCCTCACCACCTCTGCACTAGATCCTTCGATGTCACGTTCACTGGTACATTCTGGCTGCAGGCCTTCTTTCAAACTATGTAGTGCTATTAAATGAACTTTACATCACATAGGTAACTTACACTTTAAGCTTAAAAATCAATTTAGATGTAATATTATTATAAGTAAATTAGGTTTTTTATTTACCAATAAACAAGACATCGTGCAAACGTCACACAAACTATTGCCATGAGCCCGATGCGAGGTTTATGAACCGAGACGGAGTTTGTAGATAGGGGTAACATTTTGCAAATGCTGCCGTTTCTGAACTGAATTGTTCGTGAACAGAAGAGTTTGTAAACCGTGATACCAATGTATGTTCAGTTGATCCCACAGATTCGGCTGTTGAATTCCTCCATCTTGCTAGAGTGATGACTATAGTTCTGTTGAAAAAAAAACAATGACAGCCCGACATGGGGGGGAGGAAGCTCCGAGCATGGCATAGCATAGCTTCTTAATGGTTGAAAAGCAACATCTGCCAAGAACACGTGGATGAACCGCACACTTGACACTCACGGTCATTCCTCTTCTCTCCTCAGGGAAGTTGCCACTGTTGAAACAGTATGGGAATTACACAAGTCAAGACTTCGGCTGGGACGCATTAGACAATCTTCAGTGAAAAATTGTGTAAAGGCTAGCTGGGTTATTTACTTGCCGTGGTAGCATAGTGGCTAGGGCATTGTGCTGCTAAGCCCGAGGGCGCAGGATCAAATACCAGCCGCTGCGACTGCAATTCGATGGGAAACGCCCGCGATGGGGAATGCAAGAACGCCCATGTACTGTGCATTGGGTGCACCTAAAAGGACCCCAGGTGGTCAAAATGAATTCGGAGTGCCCCACTACAATGTTCCTCATAATCATATCATGGTACTGGCATGTAAAACCCCAGAATTTAATTTTTTAGCTGGGTTATAGCAGTGGAAGGCAAATATGACACAGAGCATGCATACTTCAGTTGCTTATAACGTTCCTTATATTGTTTTACCTGTCATGGACCTTTGTCTTGCATATTCTGCTTTTTGAATTGCATTGTTTGGGGCATGTGATTACATTTCATACCTCTGTTGTCCCATTAAAATGGTACACTGAAGCTTACCTTCTTGGACAATCTTCATGCTGCAGCAATAACTTGTTATGGACAGTGTGGGAGTAATGTAGGGGTTGATGGCACAATTTTAACCCTTTTTCTACTCATTATGAGTGTGATCATCATCATAATTCGTACCACTATAGCCAGGGATGAGTGTAGTCTTCAAGTGGAAGCAATCCTCCCATTGTGAACGGTTGAGAAGCATGTGCATCACCTTGCTTCTAGTTGCAGTTTTCGATACTAGATGGTCCCACTTATCAATGTTAGTTGGGGAGCTTATATGCAAGTGCTGGCTTGAAATCGGGGTGTATTCCTGCCTCTTTTTGTTATGCACTGACATGTGCCTATCTTGGCATGGGATTAAATAAATTTATTTAACAACGAATGTGGAAAACCTACATACGCCTTCAATATATATGTTGCCTTATCTATTAATTGTACTCATCAAATTTATTTCTTTACATTTGCATGTTGCTCAAAACACTGAAAGCAACGAATTCTGGAGCGTGGTGGCTCCGGAATTGAATGTGGCAAACATGTCGTGTATAGAGCTCACTTTGGGCTATAGTATTTCTTTTGTGGCTGAGGTCAAGGTCTATTCAAGAAATGTGATTACTTGAACATCGCCAATTATTGTGACTAACGTGTGTAGGCAACAACGAACGCCGACACCACCAGGCCCTGTTTTCTTAAAAAAACTAGATGAGTAAAAGACATTGCGGAGACAGTCCCGCAAGGGGCGGTCTGCGCGCCTCCAGCCTCGACGCCACCCCCGGTCCGACCCCTTCACGGACCGTGGGCATCTCCCTCCACCTCAAACTTGCTGTTTACTGACCGTGTGTGCTGCATGCCATGTAATGGAGAGTATACTGCGATTTCGAACAGCAAGGTTGTGTTACTGTTTGCGCCCCCAAGTTTGCAAGGCGCCCTTCTTGCGTGGGAGCCGCTTGGGACGAGTGTACGCGTGTGTGTGTCTTCGCATCGCGTGTTTCTGGTCTACAGTGGCATATTCGTCGCCACTGTTAACCAGACCGAGTCTTTTTTACCAAGTACGCGGTTATATAGCGGAGTCCGCGATCGAGCATTTTTACACGTGGCCTGTCAGAATTGTCTCTCATGATTTTGTAACCCACATCACTAAATTGAGTGGTAAGTTTCATCCACAATTTAGCTTATGGTGGCAGATACCCTTACAAAGGCTCGTCACCACCTAAAACAAGACTTACATAAAGGCTCCCTGAAGTTAGAGTTACTGCATATGCTCACACATTAACTCTAATGTTAGTGACCTTGTGTGTAACTTTTATTATTACTATGGGCTCCTTGGGACCTTGGTTTGGCAACATGGTTGCCTGCGCCCTGCATTTCTGAAGAGTTTCTGGGAAATTTGGTACAATGTTTGTCATACCCTGCGGTACAGAGAGGGTTAATATTAATCTGTAGGACAACGAAGCAAGAAATGAATTTCTTATAGAGGTCATGATTTGAGTGAAGCGTCCACAGCATTTCTTTATTTCCAGAGTGAAATTATGCTTCACAATATTGTTTGAATTCATACTCCATTGCCACAATAGTAATTTAATATTGACAAAAAAAAAGAGAGGGAATCTATGAGGCAGGCATTGACCCTTTATGGAAGATATTACCCATAGTTAACAAAAGAAATATTTTTTTTCTTGCAGAGTTTCAGTTTTGAGTAAAGTGTTTCTTGCTAAATGTCTTTGGCCAACACTGGATAATAGGCGGCGAGCTTCTTTTCTTGGATTAAAGCAGGAAAAGAGGAGGAGGAAAAAGAAGTTTGATGCACGACTCGTTTTCTCTTTAAGGCTCAGTCAAAGGAGAAACACCGATGTGAAATCCCTGGCTGAAATGATGTCACACAGTTAAAGTAGAGAAAATGCAATGGTACACCTCTGTATTGCATTCATTGTGAACTTTCTTTACCAGTTAATTTGAAGAGTGCGTGGCTTGGAGTTAAGTTTTCTCTTGCTGTTCTGCCTGGTGTTGCCGGCAACACTGACTTGCTGCCTGCCCAAGCTGAAAAAGTTTCTGCAGGATATATTTATTTTCGTTGAATATGAATTTTTTTTTGTATTTTGCACATTCTAACACAAAATAAACATTTGCTTTAGGTATTTTTATGTCATGTCCGTACAGTTGTTATAACCTGTTGCATGTATAATTGCAAAAAGAAGTTTGCAGGAAGCAGCTGAGAAAAAAAAATGAAATGTTCTTCTGGTGTGACCGTGTAGCATAAAATTGGGGCAACTGTTGCATTGGTAGAACCATTTGTTTTATGCATTTGTTTTATGGAGGCACTTGTGGTGATAGTGTTGTCTATCACCAAAGTATGCCTCACTGATCATGGATGAATAAATAAAAACAAAAAAAAAACTAGGAGGTAATGTAAAATGATCATTTCGAAGTGTAATCATAAAGAAAAAATGTAAAGAAAGGCTCATGGCAAATCGGGCCTCACCATATGATAGGCAAGCAATAATTTCTAGTCGCCAAGCTTGCAGAGAGAATAGGCGCGGAGAGTGGGTGGTGAAGAGCCCATTGGGACGAGGGATTCGCTAAGAACCACCTTGAACAAAACAGTGCCTTGAAAGATCCAAAATCAATGCGCAAGTAGCCATAGAAGGAAAGGAGGGCCACCACACCAAAGGAGGAGGACTTGGCAAGGCTATCTGCCTGACATGATACTCCCCTCCTAATCTGTTTCCTTCATCCGTGTTTGGGATGCTTTCAAGCAAAGCAAACAGTGGAGGGCTGTTTGAAAGTAACCTGCAGCACATGACCATGTCAGCAGGCGCACGTCTGCTTGAAATTGTGTCACTTTCGCGTTGTCACCAAACGAACAATGTAATTTGCAGGTCTCTTCGCTTCCTTGGCAGTGACGTGCCTTGTTGGCCTCTACTATGGCTACCGGCTCATGGTTTCCAACGACGCCAAGTTCTCGTTTGGCCGGTCGGCTGGTGGTAATGAGATTCTCTTCATTTTGGCATGCTGTTTCAGGAACAGGCACTGGAATTTTGCTGGTGTAGCCTGCAGTGTTGCATTTCGTGCCTCAAGACATCTTATGGCACATTCGACTGGTCATTTTATAGTGTTGTCAGAGCACTCTGATGGTCGTGCAAAATGACAATGAAGCTGTATTACAAAATTAAGAGACTTTTGTGGCATTATTTCTGCTTTATTAGCACTATAGGAACATGCTTGTTGTCACACTAAAGGTAAGTCACTTCGTTAAACTACCTTCACGTGAGCGCTCTGAAAGGACCAGCTGAATTCGCCATTACAAATACCCACTGTGGCAGCTCAGTAGCTGCTAAACTTAAGGTTGGGGGTTCGAATCTCTGCCACCACAGTTAAGTTTCAATGAGGGTAGAATGCGAAGTACTCGTGTACAACTGCAATGTTCGGAGTGCAAGAATCCTTTCATAACACCTTGGTTGCCTTGGGATGTCAAACTTTTCCTAACTTAAGCTTTAAGTTATGCAGCTTTATCTGCAAAAACCATGACCTGACTATGAGCCTTTCCTGCTCAAGCTTAAACTTAAGCTTTCTTCTGGCCATCATAACAGGAAATCATAAAGCTTTGCTGCTGTAGTGGATAAAAGCTCAAAACTGTGACTGATAAGCTCACACAACCCCATAAGTAAGCAGGGTCACTGGACAAGTCTGACTGCATCAAACAGCATTCGCACTTGGGCTTCCTAAAGACAGAAGCTAAAGAGGGCATTCGGTACAACAGAGCGAGACCATTGGAGATGCTAGCCGTATCATGATGCCTGCTGACATGATGCACAATGCACGGAGGCTTCAAATACATTTTTACAGTGTTTATCATAGCCAGAATAGCCTTTGGCACATGAAAATTTTTGCTAAGCATGACATGTGTTGGTGATTTTTTCAGCTCACATGGTATTTGTGTTGTTGCAAGCCGTTGACGGCTTGCAAAAATGACACCGGTGTCGCTTGTCGGTCGAAGTGGTGAGCGGGGAGAATGCTGACGTCAGCTCCAGTGTCGACTAAGAACCGTTGTCTCATAACTCTGTCTGTCACGTAGAAAAAGCGACTAGTGTGTTGGGCTGGACCACTCGTCGCCGTTAAAGGTTGCCCGGCCTGTTTTCCCTGCCAAGCGCAGGGACGCCAACAGTGATGAGTGTCGTTTCCAAAACAGCAGTGGTAGTAGCAAATGCCAGACGTTGTAGGTGATGTTTCATTGTGAGTGCTCGTGGTGTCTTGATTTGCTGGAACTACGGCTGCGTGGGCGACGAGATGACGTGTGGCAATGTTCCGCTCCACAGATGATGCATTCCAGGCACTCACACAAGGAGTCGAGCGGAAATTGTGCTGCTGAAGAGCAGGGAAGGGTTTGCAGGGCGGTTGTATTGTCACCCAGAGACGATGTCGTGGCTGCGATGGTTGGGGTGGCTACTTCCATGACTTTGTCGGCCAAAGCAGCAAGTCCGGTTAGATCCATGGTAGAGGCTGTCGCCAGGACCATCTGCACGTTAGCCGGGAGTCGTTGCAAAAACAATTTGCGCAACAGCGTGTCGTCGATGGATCTCACATTGTTTCCGAGCAGCTGCCTCATTCGGTGAAGAAGTTGACTAGACGTCGGTCGCCGAGTTCTTCAGCGGACAGAAGCTGCTGGATGCGAGAACGCTGTGAAGCTGCTGTGCGCTGTAGCAGGGCTGCCTTGAGATCGTCATAGGTGGCGGTAGACAGTGGGGCGTTCAACAAATCTGCTACTTCCTCAGTGGTGGCAGGCGAGAGCGCTGCAACGGCGTAATGAAACTTTGAGGCTTGAGAGCGGATACCAGCGACTTGAAATTGCGATTCGGCCTGAAGCAACCACGCCGAAGCATGCTGGTCCCAGTACTGTGGGAGGCGGACAGCAATGGCTGAACAGGAGGGCTCACCGCGTTCCTCGGAAGGGTTCTGGCCTTGAGCTCTCGTAGCATTGGTCTGGTCCATGGTCCATCACGTACGGGTCACCAAACTGTGGCGACGAGTGACCACGTAGACCGGTTAAGTCTCAGGGCTCTCGCAGGAGAGGACAGACCGACACCCGATATCTTAGCGTAGCATTTTTAACCTGTCTCAGAACGCTAGCCTGTGCCGGTGTGTGCCAGCCGCTCATGCTTCGTGTAGACGCAAGCCTCTACGCAATTCTCATGTGACGCTGATGCTGCTGCCGTTACAGTGTCATTATCCACACTGTCAGAATGAGCAAGTATCACTGATGGGGCAGGTGTCAGTATCACTGATGCCACCACGGTGATGGCATAGCACCATGGTAGTAATTTTGAAAGCATACCAGAAGCTCAGGCGGCATTGGAAAAGCAGGCATTTGCACTGGGCCACTAAGTTGTTATGTCAAGTGGCGGACACGGACTGCATCTTAGTGGTTAGTTCAAAAGCGCATGCACAAGGCTGCACAGGCTCCCCCTGAACATTTGTGTCATTGTTGCCATGAACCATGCATGGATTTAACAGATCACAAGTATGCAACACCAAATAACACCATTTGTAGCTTATCAGGATGAAAATTTGGGCTTGTTAGTGACACATGATTCGTCTTTAACTTGAGTAGTGGAGACTACATGCCACTGCACTAGCACCTAAAGTTTATTTAAAAGTTAGCATTCATAGATAACCCTCACCGCAAGCGCCCATGTAGCAGAACAGGTTCTAATTACCATGCAAAAGCGACTCAATGGAACAGAAAATGATAGGCACAACATCAGGAGACGGAAAGGAGGCGGTTCTGATGAGAGAGCAAGCAGGTGCAGCTGAAGTTCTAGTGAAGATTAAAGAGACAGTAAAAAGGAACATTAGGTTGGGCTGTATTAGTGAAATATGATTTAGCAATAGCAAGAACAGCCACTGCTAATCGCCAGAGAAGACTTGGTACACCAAAAAAGATTTGCAAGCGAAAGACAAGTGGCAATGTCACATTGAAGTTCTTGCCTCAGCACACCATGACGTTATGGATTTTGACAGTGCCTATTCATTTCTTGTTACTTCTGAACCACTAAAGAATGGGCTACACTTGTTCTAAAGAATCTGTAGACTCACCACGGCAAGATTTAAGAGTGTTTTCTGCATTAAAAAGACCTTACTGTTAGAAAACAATTCGAAGTATTTGATGCCGCACCAATGTATCGGCCCGTCATAGAGGTTTCAGTGGAGAATTCAAACAAAGATATTTGGTCTTCATATTCTCACCTAGTAATCAACCCTCTTTAGCCAAATGAATAATCTTAAAACAATGTTTTACCAGTCTAAACTGTTCTAGTGTTGCTCTAAAGTGTACCTTTGAGTGGGTAAATGGAGTTTGGCAAGTCATGTATTGCATAGAGCTGATAATCGGTAGTCCATTAGGGCAACAGAATGGGTGCCAACGGAAAGGAAGCCTAGTTGAGGACGATAGAGGTTTAGCTTGTGGGACAAGATTACAAAGTGTGCAGGCATAGGAATCTGCCGATGCGAGACAGTGGTGACTGGAGATTGCTGGGAGAGGCCCTTGTGCTGCATTGAACATTAAGCATTATCGACACATAGTTTCCAGATTGGCAAAACACTACCTTATGCTTCTCATGTGCGAAAGGATCACACAAGTATAATGGTTGGGAAACATTTAGAAGATATTTTTATTTGATATTGAAGTAGTCTTAGTTGTCTCAGTAGTCATGGATAATATCGTGATGTCACGACACCAAGCAAAATTTGTGGACGTTGTGTAGCAATAAGGCTAGATATGATGGTGTTGCTCGTTAAAGCATATTACCATGGAAATCATTTTCGATGATTATCTAAGTCAAAGCAAAGAATTTCTCCCCTACAAGTGGCCCAAAGCCCAAACAAACTCGCGTCCTCCTGGGAAAATGCACGCTCGAGGACTGCCACATGCGAGGGCTTCGACACTCTGACGACGTACGATCGGAACCAGTGGTGATCACAGACGCTCTATGTCGCACGAAACTCGTCTTCAGCAAAGTGCTCTGGAAAGTACGCATTTGCACCCCAAGAGTGCCGGTGCTCCAATCGGCACCACTTAGTCTTGGCGGACTTTGGCTTGGTGTGTCGCTGTTCTTCAGCTGTGCGTCGCTTCTCTTCTTGCTCGCCCTTCCCAGCAATGCGCTGCTTATCGGCCCATCATTGCCTCTCTCCTTGCTCGTGCTCCATGGCCACGTGTATGTCATCGTCCCGTTGCTTCACCTCCTGCCTCGCCTCCCTCGCTGCTTGGGTACGCATTGCATACCGCAGTAGTCTCGGCAGGGCCTTTGCACTCTATGCTCCTCTTTTGCTTGATACTTTCCAGGGTCCATTGTTGTATCTGCAAGTAGAGGCCTACGCACAACATAGCATACCTAGTGCAACCGAGCCACATCTGTTGGTGGCACGTACATCGGTAAGGACTAGTACCCGCGAGTGGAGCCAGGAGGCACCAAGGCAGTAGCAGCGAGCGACCGGGGACATGGGAGTGCCGCACGCATCGTCAACAAAAACAGATCTTGGCCGGCTTCGCATTTGACCTTGGCTCTGACTAGGCATGCTTCACATTTAAAAAGTAAACAAGTGTGCTGCCTGCGTTTCGTCTGGCCGCGCTTGTGTGTGAAAGCTGCAGCAATAGCAGGAACAGAGCCAGCTGCTGTATTGTAACCTCGTGTCACATTCGTTTTCCACTACCGAAGCTGGAACTGCTTCACGGAAACAAGTATTGCAGAAAATTATTTAGGGTGCTTTTGCGCTTGGCTATTTATTCTGTTGTAAAAACTAAAGCATTGGACCTTCCTTTAACGCACACAAGAAACAAAGAAAATTGAGCAATGTCATGTCACTACAACCCTACAGAGAAACACTAAATCTTGTTTAGACTAATAAAGTATTCTTTAAAAACTGTGTGGTATTTATAATTTTTCAGTAAGAGTTTGATTACTAATAAAAAAATGGAGCCGAAACTTCCTGTCTTGTTATTTCGCGCCGAAACTGGAGTGACAAGTACATCTTTATGACGTCACATATTTCATATTATTATCTTGTACTTGGGCCCTTGTGGGACTGCAAAAGTTTTCAGAACTTGTTAATTTGAGTATTCAGCTTCTTTAGAACACAATGTAGCCCATCTTCACCGACAAGAAATTAATTAAGCCCGAGAGGATGCCATAAAAATCTGCTGACGTAATGGCAAGCTTGTGCGGGGAACATCAAGGCTTTGTCGCAACCTGTCCGTCTTTTCTGGTTTTTCAAGCCTCCTTTCATGACAAGAGTGGCTTTCTTGGTATTGCACAAGGGTAATGCACTATCATGCAGCTCATTTTAATTTGCTCTTTTATGTCTTTTTAACCGTTTACTTAAGTTATTGCGTAAAGAAGGGTACAAAATTTCCTTCTTTCTTTTCCAACAAATTCTCACTCACTGATCTGGATTTTTTTTAAATATGATACATGCGCGGTTTACTTTGTATATTCGCCCGAAATATTAATAGAACACACCTGCTCTAAAAAGGAATTGAACGTCAAAATATGTGTTCAAGTTCAAGAACTCAAATCTATGACGCAAAGTGAGTTGATGATTATTAATGCGCAAAACAGTGCTAGAAAAACAAACACAGATGAAGGCACATGGAAAACGACATTTCAGCCCAACATGTCCATTGCTATATGCCTAACGTGTCATTTTCCATGTGCCTTCATCTGTGTCCGAGTTTCTTGCGCTGTTCCTGCATTGAAGTTGAACAACCACTAAGCCGATGCTTTCGCTTTAATTAGTTGATGAGTGTGGTGTGTCTCCGGCGAGCAAATCAGAAAAAGCAGGACTCTGGATGAGTGCGGCTCATCTTTGGAGATATTGGTACAGCCACCTAGGACGAGTACAGCTCGGGCTTTTTTGTTGAAGGGTTTAAGATTGGCTTGTGGTGGTGATGTTGATTGCAGTGTTTTCTTTGGCGACCAAACGTTGCAATCAGGTGAACCACTGGCCATGTCCGACGAAGGCGGCCTGGACGGATCGTCTGCTCCCGTGCACGTAGTGCTGGTGACATCCAATGCCGGGCTGGGAGGCGCCGTGGCGGCCATGGTGAGCACAGTGCGTCACAGCCGCCGGCCGACTTCCTCACTGCGCTTCCACGTGGTGACGGACAATGCCACCCAGTTTCACCTACACGCCTGGATGCACCAGGCGCAGCTGGCACGGTTCCAGTACGAGGTGCTCACCTTCCCGCAGACGCCGCTAGTTGCTCCCGAGCTTGCGAGCATCCTGCAGGTGAGGGAGGCTGCTGGATTTTTAAATCATCATTCATGAGAGGATATTTCAGCATTTCAAAGACCAAGTGCAAAGAAGTTTCACTTCAGTTAACTAGGTTATAAATGAGCAGTATGCACTATTGAAGCAATTTAGGCTAAGCTGCAGGACTCGTAATTGCCATTGTTATTATTACACCAAAGCTGTTAAGGGCTCACTCTTCGATGGTCGCGTCGGCAATATAAAAAAATTGTCATTGGCCGTATGCTGTATGTGTGAGTGAAAGCGTGCGAGGGCGAGAGACGCGTGCTTTCATGGGCAGTCACACAAACCACGTGCACAACTGTTGGCGACGGCGTTTTGCCCCCGTTCGCACCGAATGCGCGTGGCATTAGTGACATGTTTATGAAGAACGTGCCAACCTTTGCCATACACCCTATGGCAGTGTACCGTAGCGACCATAAGGCCATGATCTCTGTGGTCACTAAATAAATGAAAACTGCCGGATCATATACATTTGTCATTCCTTAATACAGTCATCATCAGCCTATATTTTATGTCCACTGCAGGACGAAGGCCTCTCCCTGCGATCTCCAATTACCCCTGTCTTGCGCTACACAGTACAGTATAGACCACTTATAACGTAACCGCTTATAGTGCAGGACCGGATATAGTGCGGTCTTTTCAGACTCCCGTTAATTTTCCCATAGCACTCCATGTATACACGTGTCGCTTAGAGTGCAGTTTTAGGAAACTAAATACCGGTTACAGTGCGGCTGCCTGGGAGTACGGAAGTCAGCGGAGACGGCGAACGCTCCCCTCAAACGGGCGCCCCAAGGAGTGCTCGAGGAAGAAAGAGAGACGAAGTGGAGGAGAAGGGCACGTGGTGCGAACGAACAGCCAGTGAGGCTGAAACCAGAATCTTGAGTGCGAGTCGTGAAATATCACAGCGCGCATAGCGAGCGAGGGCCACGAAAACTGCCAACGCTGGCCAACGCTCGCTTCACGATAACGGCAGTAAACGAAACTTCAGGGAGCGGGCGGCGCCGGCACAGCACGGCGAAGGGCGCACGTGGAGGGCGCACACGGAGACCGTGGAATGTGAGGGAGGAGGGCGGCAGGGAAACGGATTTTGCCTCGGCAACTCCGCCGCTTCGGTGGCTTCCCTCGCCCTCCCTCGTAGCTCCCTCACTTTCGACTGTCACCGTGCGTGCCTGGCGCCAGCTCCCCGAAGTTTCGTTTTCTGCCGTTACCGAGAAGCAGGCGTTTGCCGGCGTGGGCTGCTTCGTTGGCCGGCCTGGGACAGCGCCGCTGCTTCCCTCTGTGCCGTAGCCGCAGCGTGCAAGGTCAACACGTGACTTGTTGCTTTGGTTATAGTGCGGTACCGCTTATAGTGCGAATATTCGCGACACCGGTGACTTACATTATAAGCGGTCTACACTGTAGTTTAAATAACCAATTACACCATCACATCTTAATAGTGATTATGGGAAATACATAATTCCCACCATAGTAGCGCTTCGCTGGTCTTCCATCTCCACCCCAGTGGAAGGGCTGACAGTTTTTATTATTATTAACACCTTTAAATAACATTTTGGCAGTGAAGGCAGGTGCCTGGTAGATAACACCCACCGTAGCAGCCCAGTGGTTATGGCATTGCCTTGCGGAGCTCAAGGTCACACGTCCGATCCCCACCACGGCAGCCACATTTCAATGGGGGCAAAATGCAAAAATCTGCGTGTACTTAGATTTAGATGCGCATGGTTGAAATTAATCTGCCTCATAATCAGATTGTGGAATTGGCTTGTACAAACAGAGAATGGAACTTTTTTTAACGTGGTGGTCAACAGATATGACACACTTACCAGCATGGCTTCCGAGATATTCAGTGCTGCATGGGCATTGCCAAATTCATGAGGTCATGCCCAGGCATCGTGCTGGTTTAATGCGTCAGCATAGCACGCTCAGGTGAACGAAAACCCGGCAGCATCCATCGGTTACCTAGTGGTCTGGGAGAGGAGGAAAGAGTGAGGAGGAGGATGAATGTGTGTGATGCCAGAAGTGGAGAGAAGGAACAAATCAGGGAGAGTGTGTGAGGAAGGTGGTGTGATGTCACACCTTAGGAGCCAGTAGGAATACAGGTGGCGCGCGATGTCGCGTCTCGCCATCTTCAGCTAGCAGACCGCCAGGGGAGAGGAGGGAATCACGCTGTGGCGCACTGCAGCAGACTTGGCAGATTGCCTGTGGCATTTGACAGGTTCAGAAATGCCTTGTGAAGGCGCGTGTCTTTGAGTACAGAATGAAGTGGCATGCGTAAGTTAGGGAGCCTTGTGGCGTTCTTCTGGCGTTTGGTTAGTTAAAGCTTGCGAAGGGTTAATGCTAATGCATTTGCATCAGATCAACCAATTGATTGAATCAAAAATGTCAATTCTTGTGAACATATTGTGGCACATCTGCGCATATTTGATTGAAGTAGGAAATTTTGCATGACACTCCTCTGTGTTATCTAAACCACCTGAAACTAGGCTCCTTACGTGGTCCAATATTTTGTTGCAGTTAGCCTTTAATTGTTATACAGTGACGTGTGATTTTATAGGATTCTACTTTGTTTGTGCTCAATTTTTCTAACAAGATTGAGCTTTACTGTGCGCAGCAATCATGGCCTAGAAAATACAGTGAGCATTCGTAATGTCACGCTAGGTTGTAATGCTCATTAAAGTTGTTCTCACATGCATGCTGAGAGAGATGCGGAGATAATATCTAGCATAGGGGAGTACCAAAGAACTGAACATGAGTTCCACGATCTAGATCCAAGATGATGCCAAGATCTTGAGGCAAAAAATTGATAGCTTGCTGTATGTTGTGATGAAATAGTTTTGACTTTGTTCTCTAAACGTCACTCTTGCAACTCGCTTTTCAGCTGCCGTATGCCAAGCTCTACCTTAGCCGGCTACTACCTTCACTGAAAGGTCCAGTCGTAGTGCTGGATGATGATGTCATCGTGCAAGGTACAGTACGCCCTTACTTTCCATATTTACTACTACATTTACATTGTTGCTTACATTGTTGTCGAACAGCATAGTCTATGCTGCTCTAAAGTGTGGGTTTCGTGCAAATACCTGACGTGGCTACAGCAGGTTGTTTTCACGGTACACTGGTTTGGTGTCAGCAGTGATATGCATTCGGTGCATTGAATAGGAAGAAATATCCAGTGCTGCAGCCGAGTTGTCAGCCACTGTACGTCAGTCATGCCACAAGAGAGGCATGATGAGATCACTATAAACTTGTTGCTTCAGGATCATGTGTTCACACATTCTCAGAAAGTTTTGCTAAGCAAGTTGAAATGCTGAGTACTACGAGCAATGGCAGCCCCAAGTTTTGCAGTTGCATTTATGAATTGCATTCGGAAAAGCAGTGTTTCTGTTCTCAAAGAATGGATCATCCCATGCATCCTTCATTTGTCTCAGAGCTTAAGAAATAATGCTACCAGATGTGAGCTTAGGGTAGTGCTATCCGCATGCAACATGTTACCGAGGATATGCTGGGCCTTACAGGAAAAAGTGGAGGGAACCTTACAGTGGCATAGCCTGAAATTTTTTTTAGGGGGAAGGGGGGGTTTGGTTGGCCACATACTAACAGAGAAATTTCAAGGGGGGGGGGGGGCATGTGCCCGGTGTGCCACCCCCTGGCTGTTCCACTGGAGCCAAATAAGAATTGAAAATTGTTGCAGTATCAAGCTTAAACAGCAGATGCAGTCAAACCCGCTTGTAATGATACCGGTTTTCACATTATATCAGATACAACAATGAGCACCCGATGCACCATGAGCATGTGTATGTGTTCTATGGTTAAAAAACGCGCTCATTTTATGCACTCATGATGTGGTGCCACCTCCTTCCCATTGGATGTGGCCAATGACGCACTGCACTAGGCTCACCTTTAGTCAGCCAGAACCACGGAGCCGCCTGTGGCGTCAGGGAAGCGTGTCGCACCCCGGAGGCCCATGTTTGATTCCCACCCAGACCGAAATGTACGAAATGTTCTTCTCAAAGCCATTGAATTACTTTGTTTACAGCAACCTCCCCGAGAAATTTGACGTCAATCCGAGCATTTTTTTATGTGCTCTTATGCGTTGCACAGTTGCCCTATTTTTGGTACCATCTTTCGGTCAGGCTGACAGATTTTCACGTATTGCGGCGCTATCACATTAATAAACCTCTTACTACAATGCTCTCATGCTGCATTATCGGTTATTGCAAATAAACCTGGCTAATGTGTGTGGGCTCCGAAAGGGAAAAGAATGCAACATCCTCGAAAAAAAGAAAATACAAGCCGGGGCCTTGCCACACCCGCCTTTGTTCTGTGCACTCTGCCCGGCACACCTTCGTCGCATTGTATCATCAATGTCGCGCGCCCAGCTCCCTTCGACCCTTTCAGTGACGTCGAAGACGTGGAAAAGATATGGGAGAGAAGCCATGTAGGCTTGCCTTGCAGGGCCCGTGGCAGAAGAAAGGCAGGTGGGGTGAAGCGGGTGGCATTTTTTTTTCTGTTATTGTATTTCGTGTTCCTTTTCTTTCCAGTGCAGGCACCGTAAAGAATTGTGGGCAATAATGCACCAGGGGAACATTGTAGCAAACGGTTCATTTTACCATAGAACTCATGCAGAAACTCACAGTGCAACAGCTGCCCATTGTTACATCTGAGTAATGTCAAAACCGGTAATGCTGAAGGTGGGTTTGACTGGGCTTCTTTCTGTCTAACTGAAATGTTTGAATGTTTCTCCCCTCTGTTTTTCTTTTTTTTTTATAATTATCGATTATAACAATGGGATTTTCTAGGCACTTGAATATTGTTATGGTTGCGTTCACCGACGTGAGGTGGAAGTTTTTCAAGGCTCAGCTTTCTTTGCCTACATTTTTAGTGTTTGGCCAGGCTACTGTCTGCTGGTGGGTCAGTCAGTATCTCGGCAGATACGTTTGTGGATGCATATAAAGGAAGGTTATGTGTGCCAAATGCTAGCACCAGCCATTGAGTTTAAAAAACCCTTATACGCTGACCAACAACGTAACGCGAGTAAGGACACTTTTGTTCTGTGTTCAAACATATTTACCGCACCTGTATGGCCGCTGTGAATAGATCTGCATCAACGCGGCACTAAACCACAACTTCGGTGGCCGACGTCCGGCTAAATAGCACTTGCCTTAGCCTAACAGCCAAGCCAAGGGTGGCAGGTGAATGACAAACGATTTTGCACAGCTAAACTTGGCGCAGCATAGCATAAACTGCTAGGTGTCATGCAGTCAAGGTCACCCTTCACAGCATCACAACCTCATCCACCATAAAATTTTAAGTAGACTGAAGCACAACAGTGAATAAAGGCCTGTAAATAAATTTTCTATGCACCTAAAGTTGTAAGAAATGTTGAACTTGCATTTTTACATGAAAATATCTTAATAATGGCACTTTCAAAATAAACTTGCTTCAGAGATTAACCTGTTTCCTTTTTTTTGCAAGTAAAGAACCAACTTTTGTTTTATTTGTCAACATCTGGCTTTAATGTTAAAGTTTTATGCAAATCACACAACTATTCCAACTATTCGCTTCGAAATTATTCTACACTAATAACTGTTGGCTACGAACCAAAAAAATTTATATTCAGACAAGTCTACGTGAAAACGAAAGTATGTCACAACAAGAGTGCACCAAGATCGAAATGATGCGCTGTGCCGGATGGATGCCCATGCTTTTTACCTGTGTACACTAGCAGTGGACATACATTGCTGTCGTGCAAAATGATTTTTCTCAGAACCTTGCAACTTAGAAGTCCTCTATGCTTACAGCTTACCTTGAAATATTTTAATGTGTCAAGTTTTCAATGCGTCAAAGTCCTAATGGACTCTGGTTTGACTGTAATAATCCCCTATTGCTTTGCCCTTGACTGAGCAGTGTGCTTACCATGCCTCTTTACTCCCTTATCTCCATGCCCAGATGACATATCCGAGCTGGCCTTCCTGCCGATTCCCGATGGCAGCGTAGGACTCTTCTCAAAAGACTGTGATAGCGTGTCCAGGAGATACAACACGGCAGGGGTGAGTTTTTCATCATTCCCCTCGCTTAAAACCAGTCTCACATATTGTAGCTGCGCATCAAGAGATCTGGTGTAGTCACATTGAAGTTCGAAAATCAACGCCTTTCTTTGCGAACCTTGCCTGGTTTTCGTGACCATGGGTGCTCTGGCGTGGCTGTTCTCTAGCCGAATAGGCCAACCAATCACAGCAGAGGATGTGCGCCATGTGTGCCACTGGGTTCCTTGCACCACCACCAGATGGCACTCGCCTCTGCGCATCCGTGGCAGTAGCGGCGCCGACCGTGTGGGGGAAAGAAAAAAGAAAGAACCAGAAAGTTTGCCTTCGCGCATCTGCGGCAGAGGCGGCGGCATTGCATTAGCCTCTCTACAATGCCTGAATAAAGGCTTCTGTGTCACTTTGTGCGGACATTCAGGAAACACAAACTCGAGTTTCGACTCTTTACGCACTCACACAAAGCTTTGCTGTATACAGATTCAAACTCGTTCGATCTGCTGCATCTTTTCTTGAACGCTTTTACAAGTGCTTTTACAAGTTTATACTGGAACTGTTGGATAACATGCAGTACCTACAGTTTCCATTTGGACTTTCGGGCCTAACGGAAACCAGAAGGCATTCAAAAAATTGAACAAAAGAAGAGACGGTTGCAAATGCATACAGTGCAAGCACATAAACACGGGCAAAAATGAGATAGGACGGAGTGCTGGCTAACAACTGATGTTAGTCAGTTCTCCAATCTGTCTATTCTTTTCTGTCTTCGTCTGCTCATTTCATGTGTACTTGCAGTGTCGTACCAACTAGCCCAAAGGAACGTGTTAGAACAAATGAGAATTAGTTGTGGCATTAACCCAATTGCATTTTCACTCTTTCAGCAGCTGGAAAGCTCAACAACATGCTCCTTTGCTTGATGGTGCACTCAGCTGCAGCAACTCTGCTCAAATATTTTGTTAATAATGTGTTTGCATTCGCCAGTGCACATTTTGAAACATCACAGTTTGCATGCTATATTTCAAATTATGTATTTATTGGACTACTATTTCACAATCTGCTTCGAGTTTGATATGTCCAAGATCAACTGTAATTAATCAAAATTCACAACAGCCAAATCCCTAATGCCTTAATCAAAGCATTTGCTCTAAATACAGTAAGGCACAGACGTGTCAAGATACATGGCCATTCAACTTCATGATGCAAATAAATTGTGTGAATAAATTGGTTTCTTGGTTTCTTTTTAATTTGGACAATACGAAGTCTTTACTTCTTTAGGTGTGGTCAGGCATAAAGTAACAAATGACATAGTACATTTTGTTTTTGTACTGACAGCCGTAGTTTTGCTTTACTGTGCAAGGAAGTAACGTCCTTGGGAACCGAGTTTGAGTGTAACACTTCAGTGAACAATGCTGCGTAAAGCTGTACTGTAACGCACTTCAAATTGTCCTGAAGGGCAGGTTAAGAGAGATACCGAGGTAAGATTTTGCAGGTTCTTTTACATGGAAATGTCATCACTACGTGGCAGTCGTTGTGATGTCATCATTTCGTCATCAATTGTTTAGCACACTAAAATAACACTGCCAATGGTGTCTAAGTGCAGGTCACATTTTTTTATATATATACCATTTTGCAGAGCCGTTACCACCAGCTTCTAGACCTGAGCCGGCCGTCACTACGTGACTTGGGTCTGGAGCCCAACTACTGTTCGGTGAACCTGGGTGTGTTTGTGGTGCGAATGGCCGACTGGGTGCGGTACAATGTCACCGAGATGGCCGAAAACTGGATCAGAGCGAATCTCAGGTGAGTACCACAGATGTAGTGTGACTGATTGCCACACACTGTTTTGACTAGGAATTGGGCGATGTGTTTGCCCAGAAACTGAAAGGGAAGCCGCATGCCAAAGGAAAGCATAAAACTTAACACATAAACAGACCAGAAGTGGTACCTTGCATACATAAGGTGTCGCATAATCTTAACTCTTTCCTTACTGGGCCTATATAAATCGATCAGTTTGATCGAAAGTTTTTTCAACACGTTAAACATTTCCGTTCGACTATTTCTGCTAACAACACCATGCACTGTCTGAAATGAAGACTGAACTTTAACTAGTGCTCAGATATGACAATTTTTGGCAGATTGACGAGTCTGTTAAAATAAAACTTCAACTGAAGGTATCGTCGAAACTAGCCTCCAGTGCTCCTAGCACTTCCTCAATAAAACAACGCAAAAGTTGTGCTTTGGTCTACTTGACAACACAATTTTTTAATGACAGCAGCTGTGAAGACACAGAAGCTTCTATTGGGTTCTCTAATCTTCCAGTCGGACGTCTAGGCTGTTTTAACAATGTCTCAAGCATTGATATATGCTCACGGATGCGTGTTATTTTAGATAATTGTGTTCGACTAATATCAAGTGCAACATTGTTTTTCCCACCAGGGGTTGCTTTTCTTCATCAGCGTTTCGATAGCACATGTATGAGCAATCTTTCCTGTCGTATGTGGTTTTCACTCACACAAGAGCACACAGTCGACCGAAGCTTCACTAGCAGTCTAATTTCTTAGGTTTTAAACACCACCTGTGCAAGTGGCCCTTATTCATTACTGTAAAATATTGTGCGACGCTCCACATAAATGTACACTACCCTACAGGAACGGAACAAAGCATATGAAGACTCCAGCGCCTCTTGAACACGCACTAGACCAGCTTGCTTGCACAGAAAAGTTGATCGAACACAATAGTAAAGTATGATGAAGCTTCTGTGTGCTCTTACCTGACAGCCATTGCTTCATGAGCCTAATGAATGCGGTAAAAAATAAACCAGGTACCTGCTGCCATTAGCAAAACCAAATGCACCCTTCACAATAGAAACTTACCCCTTTTCTCATTTGCAAAACTACAGTTTTTCCGCATAGCATGGGCATCATTATGGCTAGTATTGACGCCAGCAAATCTGCAAGTAATGTTTATGCATAGTCTAACTAACAAAAGTTGGGAACTAAAAAGCCAGGCGTATATTTTGTATATTTCCGAACTTTTCCGGTCTCAGTAGTTATACTAGAAAATTATTATTTTCATTCAGGTTTTTGAGGTGCTTCTTTGAAGTGTCACACAAAAATTCTCAAAGACTGTCTGAGCATTTATTACTGCCTTACATCCATTGAATACACCAGCGATCAGGTTATAATTTTATGTATCACGGTATGCATTGTAACTACTATGTCTTGAAATAAAACGTTAGAACATAAAAAGATCAAACATGATCACATTTGTAGTGGTAATGAAAGAGTTAAGAAAGTGGCGAATAGGCACAGTGTCCCGATCGTGTTCTTGGTACCTCGTAAGCTTGCTCAATTCTGCGCACACGTTCTAGAAAAAAAAAAAGAATGCAAGGGTGCGAGAAAAATCGCATAAAGCCATTTGTGGAGTGCATAGTCGGGGTGGTTTATGAAATACCTCTGTCTTGTGGCAGGTGTTTGGTGAGGCAGACTGATAGGTGCGTGAACGACGGGGCCCGAAAACACGCCGCATCACTAAAAATCAGGGGATACTACCAACTGCCTGCACACTGCAAAAGCTGCAAGTGTGCGGTTGGTGCGATTTGGAAAACATGATTTTAGAGCGCTACAAAGACACAGGCTAGGGAGAAACACGCACAGACACACACATTTTCTACTCCGAACCGTTTCATCGCTGCCACACTCAAATCTGAAGAGATCCGGTGTGTTTTAAAGGTCACACTTCTTATCTGCAAAGTGTCAATGTCATTTGGGCAGGACCACTTGTCGGCAGCGGCGGTGCAAAGAGCGGAGTTCTGTGCTAGAAGACTGCCGGGAGCGGACTTCGGCATTGCACTCCTCTGTGCCACTGGCGGCTCGTAAGAGCCACCATGCTGGCATGATAGTCACTTGGGCTAACATTTTTCTTTGTATATAAAGAAATTCTACAGATATAAAGCTTATACTTGCAGGAATGTTGTATATAGTCTTTTCGTTCAAAATGTATATTTCGAAATTTTTTATGTTCTCTTGGTGCAAAGCAGCATCGATGTTTAAGGAGTTTTTTTGTTCTTGTTAAAATTTTTTATAAAATATTTTTTTCAAAGAATTCGTAATAATTGTTTGTGTGAAAATAATACCATTAGAAAGCACATTCCTTCATCTACAAATTGATACCATACATTCTAATATCAAGCATTTGGTGTAGCAGTAAAGAAATCGTTTACTAGACTACCCAAAAACTGCCTATTTTCCCGCGGACAGGAAAGTGTTAGCCGAATCAACCGAAAAGTCAAATTAATGGATGTCTACTTTAGTTCGATATAGCCAAAACGGGTCAATAAGCATATAGGTTTTAGGGCAAGGGCTAAACCAGTGGTCTCAAACTCGCATCCGACACCAGGCCACATATACAGTAAAATCTCGTTACTACGAACCCCACATTAACGAACTTTTCAGAAATCTCCCGCTGACTTCTTATAGTTTCAATGTAAAAATATTTCAGTACTACGAAATTCAGGATACCAAACTTTTCAGAATAACGATCGTTATCCCGTTTCTGTGTCATGTTAACAACGCCTCAGTACTACGAACTCATATTCCAAAATTTGGGATTCTTAGATTTCCGTGTATCCAGTCACGGCAGCCGAAAGAGGAGGCTAGCAGACGACAAGGCACAGAAAGCGGAGGCCGCAGCGCACGGGTCCGGAAAACCCGAGAAGCGCCTGAGGAAAAAAAATAACTACGCTGGCACGCAGTATCGCCGCGTCGGGAAGCGGGGTGGCCGCCTCTCGAAAGGCCAATCGCCCGCGCACGATAATCACTCCACGAGTTCCGAAAAAGACTCGAAAGCAGCGCGGGCAGCGCGACGATCACGCGAATCGGTGACAGCGGCTTGTCACAAGGGAAGCGGCTGTCGCCCGCGCACGCCTTTTCCGTACCACCCAGCCCTCGGATGACACACCGGCGTGCGTTGCAATGAATTTGTCCCTGGTTTAGGACGGCGCCCTTGCGCTCTAGAGCGGCGCAGTGTGCCTGAAGGCCCCGCGTGGACGGATATTCCAACAGTGCAGCTCAGTAGAGCAGCGGGACCAGAGGTAGTTGGTTCTTTATTCTATGCCAGAGGGGCCAGAAGGCGCGCATCGGGTCGGGCATCACCGCAAAATACTTTGGCTCTCGACTAGCGCTTTTTGTTCCGAGGCAGGGTAACAGTGGGTGAGCTGAACAGTCAGGCGAGCCGTTCTTTCTGAGAAGGTTGCGAAGTGGCGATTGTCATGCACAGGACCGTTCGACAGTCCTGCGCATCTGCTAAGGTGACAACTCGTCAGGTTTTGCGAGCGCATGTTCTGCCCAGACAAGTGTCGCCTAGCAACGGAGGCGCGTCTCTTCTTTCCGCACTCTTCTTTCGCACTTTCTGCGGCCATACTAGCTACGCGCGCGGAGAAATGTAACCTCCGTACTCGTGGGGTTGGGTTACACTTCGTACTTTCCGGGCGGTGTCAGTTACGCGCGCTTGCGCTTTGAAATAGTTCAGGTGTCCGCCTCGAGCAAGACAGTTGCGGTGTCCACGGCAAGGATTGTGAAGATAAACAAACAAGAAACAATGCACTTTGAAGGCGACATGGAGATTCCTTTTTGTCGGTAGTTTTCTCGGCGTCAGCATCTGCTTTGAGCGCGTCACTCTTATTACACGGTGCTTCGGTGGTGCGTGGCGCTGGAATCTATGGCAAGTAGCAACAGCGCGGGCCGAGAGCCAACAGCGACGTCTTCGTGGATAGCTCATATGGTGACAACTAATGAACTGATAAGTTAATGGGCAGAATATTTAATTTCGGGACTTTCACTATAACGACCTTTCGGAATAATGAACCATTTACCGCGGTCGTTCGTTATATCGAGATTTTACTGTATTGCACATAGATTCTCCCGTGTTGCAATGGGGGGACGTCACAAGTATGGCCGCCAGAACAGCAGTGCCGAAAAGCAGGGCACAAAGCCCAGTAACAAATAAAACAAACGAACCTGTTTATAATGAACTGGATAGTTTCGTCAAAAGTGGTCGTTATATCAGTACAGTAAAAGCTCGATGATACGATTACGGCTAATACGAATTTCCGGATGACATGAATTCTTCTGTGGTCCCGGCCGATCCCCAATACTTTGCAACGTGCTAGAGAACGGTTGTTACGAATCGATTTCCGGACTGCGTCGGTTGATACGAATAAACGCCGCCCCACCGACGGCCGCGAAAGAGAACAGCGCACAGTCACGCGCTTTCTCCCGTTCTCTTTTGGTGCGGAGGCGCGGACGCGGCGCCGGACAGCGCGGACTCCGCGATTGGGCGCGAAGAGTTTGAAGCTGTGCCGCTTTTGTACTTTTCCTCCTTTTCGGCGGCCGCCCATCGGACGGAGTGGCTGCTGTGCTTTGGGCCGCGTTCTTTGTGTTTGCGCCATTTTACCTAGTCGCAGCGAGCTATGTCTACCGAGATAGGATTGTCTACCGAGATAGAAGGACATTAGAGACTTTTTCTTCAAGAAATAAATGCTTTTTACGTACATGTGCTTGAGTGAGTTCACCTCTGACTCTTTAATTTAGCTACAGTCGAATCTCGCTAATTCGAACACGCTTATTTCGAACATACCGCGCACCGACAATGCTCTTAGCAGCGCGCCAAATCACGCGTCGGCGCCTCCGACCGGCGTTGCTCCGACACCGCGGTAGAGCAAGAGCTCAGGAGAGACCCTTCAATGCCGCGTGCGAAGGAATGGGGAAAAAAAAGAACCCGTGGCGGAAATTTCACCCTCTCTCAAATTGCAAGGTCGCCGTTTCTGCATCGCGCCGGAACAAGCGTGTACGTGCCGACTAGAGTGCGTTCTAGACAACCGTATTCTAGCACACACTAGTGCCGACGTCTCAGCCACGCAGATAAAATGGCAGTGAACCCTTCTCCTCTATGCTTCCTCTATTTTCTAGTCACATGTTGACCTTGCACGCTGTGGCAGCAGCGCAGAGGGAAGCAGCGGCGGAGGCGCAGTCGGGCCAACGAAACTGCCCACGCCCGCAAACGCTCGCTTCCCGATAACGGCAGAAAACGAAACTTCAGGGAGCGGCTAAAATAAGCTGGCGCCAGCACGGCAGCGGGCACGCACGGAGATGTGCGCACGGAGTCGAAGGTGAGAAAGCTACGAGGGAGTTGAGAGGGAGGGAGGGAGGGCGAGGGGAGCCACAGAAGCGGCAGAGTTGACGCAGCCAAATCCGCTTCCCTGCCGCCCTCCTCCCTCACCTTCGACGGTCTCCGCGCGCACCCGTGTCCCGGCGCCGCCCACTCCCTGAAGCTTCGTTTTCTGCCGTTATCGGGAAGCGACCGTTAGCCGGCCTGGGCAGTTTCGTGGCCCACGCTTGCTATGCGCTTGCTCGCCGCGATATTTCACGACTCCCACCGTTCGTGCATCGTGCTATGGTGCACGAATACTTCAAAAATACGTCCTTTTAATTCGAACAAATTTTCGGGCCCCTTCGAGTTCGAATTATCGAGATTCGACTGTAGTTTTAATTGTTTCGATGATACGAATTTCGGCTAATACGAATATTTTTCGTGACCCCGCGAGATTCGTATCATCGAGCTTTCACTGTAGTTTGTTATATACGGACTCGCCCTTAAAATTGCTGAAAAATTAACTGCTCTTAAGCTGGCGTCAGCAATTACAATTTGGCAGCACTTTGGTCTGAAAGCCAGATTTTCAGTGTCATTTTTGTTCCCAGTGCATTCCCACTCCTAGCTGCCTACTTCTGTTAGAAGCATCCATCTAAATAATGAAATGCAGCGTCGTATAGCTCATTCAAAATGGAGCCCAGTTCCGATCACCTGTCATTTCAAAACTGCAAGCGCAGCTGCCATTTTTTGTTCGAGAGCTTGTGATAAATTTTACTACTGAGACATGACTGTATATTGTGTATGCAGGAACGAAGCGTTCTAGTTGGCTGGAAGCGTAAACTTCGGAAACTACTGCGGCATGCCGCCATTCTGCGAAGGTCTCGAACATCATGGTCTCGGCATTACGACTGCGCGTCAGCCACACAAGAGCATAAAATTGTTATCTGTATCGCGTCGGGCACCAAAACATGCGTTATTTGAAAGGTAAAACGTCACCGCGAACCGTTGTCAGCAATCGGCAACTCGTAAACGAAGCGCCGCCGAACTGTGATCTTCCAATAACGGTGTAGTAACCGCCAACCCTTCACAACATTGCTTGGTGGCAGCGCTTGGTGCAGTGTTCTTGCCGACTAGGGCCACGTTGGAAGGAACATTTGAGCGACCATTGTTCCCATGGTGGAAAGACACAGATGGTCGTTCCAAATCTTTGAAAAGGGCGTAATGCACATAGTACCACGCGAACAATTGCGCAAAAACGTGAGTGACACCATCATGGCATCCGATATCACGCCGGCGCACACCCTGCGCCATGCTGTTTATGCTTTACGCGGCATGCCTCTCCCTGGAGGTGGCCTTGAAAACCCGTTACCACACGTGACCTTCTTTGCGTCTTCCGAAATACAGGCCAGGCGGTCATTCGCTCATCTCGAAGGCCGTATCATCATCACGGTTGGACTGGAGCAGAGCGCGCGCTGCTGTGCGCCCAGTTTGGTCGCTCTTCCGTGCTTTGGCATTTTGCGTGTGCCCTATTTTTACCGTGACTGGTTTCGAAGCGTTCGTTGTAGCAGTACAGCGATTTAAAAAACGTTATCTGGAAGCAGTTTCCATAGGGAGGGTCGGAGAAAATGTAAATACATTCATATGTGGTCATTATAACCGATAGATCGTTATATCTGGGATCGTTATAAGTGGGTTCGACTGTACTTGAAATACGCTTTATTCCCACTGATTGATACTCTGCAGCCTTTACTGGTTTGATGCGTGGCAACGCTTCGCTATGTACTAAGGCAAGAATGTTCGTGCTAAATCCTGTGCTGATGCACTCTTTATAACAGACTGAAGATGTGCGTCGGTGATTCTTGAGCACAGTGACAAATTGGTCTCATTCGTCATAGAAAATAACTGCTCACACAAATACATGCTCCCAAACTTGGCGGAGATTCTCCCAGCTTCCTTTAAGAAACTATGCTGTGCGCACCTGAAAGCTCAGTGGTCTGCATGTTTGAGACCCCAGGTCTTAATGTTGCATGATGCTGGTGTTATGCAGTGAAGCATATCAAAAGCGGAAAGGGGACCACTGCGTTGCTGTGCTGATTAAAGCCCCTTGTTTTGGGGCCATGGCTGTGCCCCTTTAGAAGGTGCAAACAAAGAGAAAATCCCGGCCACGGCTGACGCATTTCGATAAGGCCGAAATGCAAAAACACCCGTGTACTTAGATTTAGGTGCACATTAAAGAACCCCAGGTGATCCAAATTATTCCGGACTCCCCCACTCCAGCGTGCCTCATAATCAGATTGTGGTTTTGGCATGTAAAACCCCATAGTCTAATTATTTTTTTTAAACAAAGACGAATCACTGTCAGAAAGCATGGCAAGAACCCTGACTATGCATCACTTGACTGCCATTGCAAAAAAGAAACAAATAGCTGTGGCAACGCCAGAACGAATGCCTTGACTTGTTATGACCAAAGCATTTGGACAGGAAACTACAAAACCAGTTACAAAAACTCAGTAGGAGCTGTGTAACAGTAGGAAAGAAACTTGGCAGTCAAAGGCTTAAAAAGAGCCAATCTTGCCTGCCTCCCTGTTTGTGGCCATCCTTTCTGTGGTTATGAAGTTTTGACACATGGAACAACAAACTTGTAGAGACCTGTAAATGTTAAATTATAGTTAGTACAGCAGGCCCCACATACAGTTGCCAACCGACACAAAAAGTAGCGACTCCTATCATAGTCATTCCAGCAGTCACCAACCAGCCAAGCCAAGGCACTAAGTCATAATGACTGTATTTGCAGTTTCTCACATGTATTCCGCACATGCAGAATTTGTTTTTACATTTCAAATTGTGACACGTTCTTGGGCAGCTTCTTTGGCTGTGTCAACAAGGGCATCAATGAAGTGAGGGAAGTGCTGGAAAATGACTGTTGCGAAGAAACTCAAGAAGGGCAGCTTAAGGCAGTAATGCTGTTTCACTTTGTTGGATCTCACACGCGCTCTTGGGACAAAGGAATGACAACACAGTAGTGCAAACAAACCAAAAGGGCATTTATTGCACCTTTCATACACTAATACATGTTAGCCGAATTACTACCAATAGATCATTCACATGGGCGCGCGATAAATCAAGTAAGTCCGACTTACCGCGAACGGATAGCGAGCGAATATGTTCGCCCCATGCTATGACACCATTGCCTACTCGTTCGTGTGTACGGTCACGCAAAGGTGGCGCGTTCGAACGATCCATGTTCGTCCATACCGGTGCCCTCCTCCTAGCCACACGAGACGGTCTCGCGAAGCATGTATCGGCGCACGCACGGGACGTCCGCATCGCTCATCGACTCCAACCCGAAGAGGAAGCGCCTTCGACTTTTTTCTCCCAAGTCAACCCGCCGTTCGGTGGCGTTAGCATCGCGACAGTCGCGCCATCTCTCGCAATGCGCCGCAACCACTACGACCACCGCCAGCGCTTAGCCACGCGGAGAAGCCGGATTACGGGAGATGCGAGCTATGCGGGGAAAACAACATCAGGGGACGCGTGAGAGTCGTGCATCCCCACATCTCCCCACCCTTAAATCACTACACATACTCCGGCAAAACATGTCACATGGTCTATCAACGCGTGCGTCGCGAACAAAAGTTAGTACATGCGACAGTGGCTGTGCCAAGGAAATGTCCACACGTTATCCACAACATGCGAGCCGACATTGTCTCTGGGGTTCACCGCTGGCGTCCGTTGGTCACAGCACCACCTTTGCAGATTCGATGGCACGACTCCCGCCCAGGACTCCGGAAACGGTGACGCCGAATTCGGCACGAGCAAGCGTCGCTTGTGCCGACGCGCCCTGCCGGCGAGAGCCGCTGGTGATTGCCGGCTCTTTTTCCAGCCGCCGAGGGTAGCGAGCCGGACACAGGCGGCTGCCGAAATCGCTGCGCCGAACTGGCCACAGGCATCTGCATCGCCTGGGGTAGCTCCATTGTAGTCCGGGGCAACAGCGCTGACGATGTGCAGGTGACAGCAAACCAGGGGTGACTCCGCTCACGCTGCGTACACTCAACACACTCGACAAACACAAAAGTAGTGCAAGGGAGAGGAATTCTGTATGCGCATCACCCATGTGGTACGATGTTCAATTCGGCTAGCACAATTTCGGGCGGCATTTCAGATGCTAAGTTCTTGTGTGAACAAAGCTTGCTTTCTTGAGCCGAACGAGTAATTTCAATTCGTGCGAGGCGAACTAATGAGGGAAGCAATGTGCGACACCTCAACACCATGGTCCATCAGCTTGTGTCCCTCAACGTGCGACAGGCGGCTTTGTAAAGCCTTGGGCCTATTGTGTCGCTACTTTGACAACAACCGGCATCCAAAAAAAAAAAACATCACCCAAAATGGGCACAACAGGCTGCCGCGAAGAGACGTTAGCTCTGTGAGGTGGTCCTACCCCGCTCGGTGCACATAGCATCCGAGTTAACGGTGCCCACCGTCCCAGACGGTGTCGAGCGCCCGGTGCCAGGCCGCAATACCAGTCAGCCCGTAGCGGCACGCGTGGCCCGCGGCCACCCGGCTCCCTGAGCTGCGACTTCCGAAGTCGAAGAGATAGAAGAAGCTATTTACATAAGAAATTCGGACCACCCACAAGGCTTCCGTACTCACTCGCTTTAGGTTTGCCAATGCTCCGCGGGCGCTAGGCCTCGCTCTCCCAGGATGAAGACCACGTGGCTCTCGTACCGAAGAGTGTACTTCAACAAAACACTCTCGAAAAGGCTTAGCATGTTGAAAAGTTCAAACACGCTACAGCAACCGTCACCTCGCTCAAGAAAGCACGCCGCCGACGCTAGCGATCAAAATCCACGCTAGGAATACGCTTCGGTTGAAACAAAGGTTGTCTCGAACCGAGCAAAACTGTCAAAATTATCGTCCAATGCCCCAAGAGGTCCACGTTAGGCAGCCAGATGTGGGATCTCACACGCGCTCTTGGGACAAAGGAACGACAACACAGTAGTGCAAACAAACCAAAAGGGCATTTATTGCACCTTTCATACACTAATACATGCTAGCCGAATTACTACCAATAGAACATTCACATGGGCGTGCGACAAATCAAGTAAGTCCGACTCACCACGACCGGATAGCGAGCGAATATGTTCGCCCCATGCTATGACACCATCGCCTAGTCGTTCATGTGTACGGTCATGCGAACGGTGGCGCGTTCGAACGATCCGTGTTCGTCCATACCGGTGCCCTCCTCCTAGCCACGCGAGATTGTCTCGGGAAGCGTGGATCGGCGCACACATGGGATGTCCGCATCGCTCACCGACCCCAACCCGAAGAGGAAGCGCCTTCGACCTTTTTCTCCCAAGTCACCCCGCCGTTCGTTGGCGTTAGCATCGCGACAGTCGTGCCATCTAGTAATTAGTAGTAATTCGGCTAGCGTGTATTAGTGTATGAAAGGTGCAATAAATGCCCTTTTGATTGTCTGCACTACTGTGTTGTCGTTCCTTTGTCCCAAGAGCACGTGTGAGACCCCACATCTGGGGACCAACGCGGGCTAGCGGTGAACCCCAGAGACAATGTCGGCACACATGTTATGGAAAGCGTGTGGACATTTCCTCGGTGCGGCCACTGTTGCATGTACTACCTCTTGTTCGCGAAGCATGCATTGATGTTAGACAGTGCTGACGTGTTTCGCCGGAGTATGCAGTGATTTAAGGTTGGGGGGGGGGGGGGGATGTGGGGATGCGCGACTCTCACGTGTCCCCTGATGTTTTTTTCCCGCATGGCTCCCGTAATCCGGCTTCGCCACGTAGCTTTACGGCGGCGGAGTTGCGGCGCATTGCGAGAGATGGCACGAGTGTTGCGATGCTAATGCCACCGGACGGCGGGGTGACTTGGGAGCGAAAGGTCGAAGGCGCTCTTCGGGTTAGGATCGGTTAGCGATGCGGACGTCCCGCACGTGCGCCGATCCACGCTTCGTGAGACCGTCTCGCATGTCTAGGAGCACGGCACCGGTATGGACGAACTCGGATCGTTCGAACACGCTATCGTTCGCGTGACCGTACACGTGAACGATAAGGCGATGGTGTCATAGCATGGGGCAAACATATTTACTCGCTATCCAGTCGCGGTGAGTCGGACTTCCTTCATTGGTCGCGCGCCCATGTGAATGTTCTATTGGTAGTAATTCGGCTAGCATGTATTAGTGTATGAAAGGTGCAATAAATGCCCTTTTGATTGTCTGCACTACTGTGTTGTCGTTCCTTTGTCCCAAGAGCACGTGTGAGACCCCACAAGCTATACGGGGAAAACAACATCAGGGGACGCGTGAGAGTCGCGCATCCCCACAACTTTCATTTCATTCATTTCATCCCCATAGGTGTACATTACAACAAACTACAGCTCATTTGTAACAGGAAAAAAGGTGAGCAGGGTTTGTACACCTCCTTGGAATCCTTGACAACCCTTGAATTTGGAAAAGCAGATTGAAGGGCCCTTAGAACTACTAAAAAATAAATGTGCTCCTTGAATTCCTTGAAAACTTGGGGTTGAGCGCAAGTGTTAAACATTCAGAGTAACAAACTCTGCAGAGGCTGTGCCATGGACACTGTCTATCGGGTAACAATCCTAGATATTTTCTTTTCAGAGTGTTGCTAAATGATTGCAACCAACAACAGGCCTGTTTAAATTGGCATTGCCATTGTGTAGCTAGACAAAGCCAGATCAAGCAACCAAGCCATGCCACTATTTTGCTGTTTTGCTAGTTGGTTCACACTGCAGCCATCGTGGTTTGCAAGACCTGTAGGCTCTAAAAATGCCTGGCAGAAAGTGAGTTTCAACCATTTGGCTTTATTAACACTATGGGCATCTTTGACTGAAGCCGAGCACTATATTAACCATCACGCCAAATGACGATTGACATCATTACAAGGGCAAAGCCAACTTTAAGTAGCCACCTGCAGTTCTTGAAGCCAACTCCAACTTGGCAGCTGCTTAGCTGCAAGAAATGGCAGCCAAAAAGGAAATTTAACTAATTTTCAGTGTATGTGTACGAATAGGCTTTGTTTTTCCCTCCTTGAATTTTGGTCATTGGCATCCTTGAAATCCTTGAATTGACCTTGAACGTTGAGCTGATTGTTCTGTGTGAACCCTGGTGAGTAGTGAAATTAGTTTTCTCTGCCACTGAAAAGAAATGGTCAGTCTACACTGGTAACAATGCGTAAAGGTTGTTCTGGGTGGATCGTGCGTCAATCCAACCTAAAATGATTTTTGCTTTCATTGTGCAGCTCATTTGGGAGCCTTCATTCGACCATTATTTCTTTCTTTCCTTCTTTGTTTGTTCCTTTCTTTTTATTTCTTTTTTTTTTTTTCAACCTTCCTCCAGAGAGAAAATCTTCAAGCGGGAGGGACCTCTGGGGCCCCTGCTCCTTGCACTTCACAACAAGACCAGCGCCCTGGACCCCCAGTGGCACGTCCGCAATCTAGGTACGGTACACGCTTTCCTCCTCTCAGAATCCTGCCAGGACACAGTGCTAGAGAGCTAAGCGTTGCCTTGCTTGTGGTGTTGTACTTTCCTGTTTCATTCTTGGCACGTAAAACAGTTCGCTGTCACAAAGAATGGAACTCGGAGTAAAGCAGCAGAGATGAAACAAGCAGCACGAGCGCCACTAGTACTAATCGCTTTCATTGTTCAGTGAAAGTACATGTATACCATATTTGCCCAATTCGAATGCACCTTTGAATCTAATATGTGCCTCATTTTTTTATGGGTTCAAAATAAACAAATTTTGTCCACATAAATTTTAGTGCCAAATGGTTTATATCGCAGAAAAATTAGCATGCCCTCGATTGAAAACATGCAGAACGCACATTCACAGAACGGAATTTTCTTTTTGGCCATTAATTCCCATCGTTGTCACTATCAGGCAGATTTTTCTTGTCTGTCAACGAACTGCAGCATTGTATCTGAGCTGTTAATGTGTTTAATGTTACAGATTTCTTGAGTGAATTCATAACAATTATAAATTGAATGCTGGCTCATGTGTCGAGCAACAAGCTCACCAGTTTCTCCAACAATGCATGCATGTTACATTAAAAGTGTTTCCGGTTGTGATCTTGCGGCTGGGCTGTTGGTTTTGCCAGTAGCCTGATATTGATGCCGTGGTGTAAGTAACTTTGGTTTCATAGCCTGTCATAACACAGAACCAGTTTTTGGCCTGGTTTTCTCAAAAAAGAGGTGCACGTTAGAATTGCGTAAACGTGGGCCTAAATTTTTAAAAAATTATTTTACTTCCACCATTTTCTATCCTTATGCAAGGAGCCCTTCATGCTTCCTCGCCTCAGAGGATGCGCAGAGGGCGGCAGCCTATTTTGAAAGACCCCTTCACCAGTCCTAGGAATAGGACCGCCTCAATAAGGACAGGAAGGCATGCCGCCCGTCTGGGTCTGCGGGTTCTTGTGAACATTTGTAGCTAAATCCTTTAATCAATCAAATAAATGAACGCTTTTATTATTACTTTTGCACAAAACTATCTATGGAGACGTATAGATGCTTTCTTTTACCACTTTGGTTATTTGACAAGAAAATTTTCAACAGAAAAACACGAAAGCGGATTACTTCTAGCAACAGCGCTAAAAGTCAATCGCTGTGCACTGGCTCAGAAAAAGCGCGCATCTTTCGTCGTGTTTTCCCTCAAGCGGCAGTTGTTTTATCTCAAGCAGTGCAGTACTTAGTGCCCTTGCCTGCTTGTGTCAATGGAAGGCAGCACTGCGCTTGCACAGGTGGGCATCGTGTGGAAAAGCATTACAGAGGAGTCCTTGTTCAGGGGCAAGAACGAGTAAAAGAGACATGAAGGTAGCGTGTGCGCTGCCTTACAGAGATGAAGCACCAAGGAACCCTTCATTGACAGGGCTTCAATTAGGAAGCTTTCAGAATTGACTTAGGGTGTCCTAGCATCAATGAAGGATTCCTTGCTAAGGTGGGGAACGTTTCCGAATTTAGGCCATAAGCTTGAGATGACAGGCTTTTACACAAGGCTCTATGCTGAAACAGTCACATTTGCTGCAAGCCCTTACTATTTTAAAACATGTGATTAATTGACTGCGTTTTCACTGTGCAGAAGGCCACAGAAACGTCACCTATACAGTTAAATTTTTTTTGTGCAATGTGCCTCTAAAGTTTTTAAAGCAAGCTGATTATGACTAAGGTTTTGGTTTCCTTTATGTGTAGCTTGCACACACAGGAAGCACTGGCGAGTGTACACAATCTATTCTTTACTGATGAAGCACGGCTCTTATGCCATGTTGTCCAAGCAGCGCATGCCCTATTCAGTGGAGGACTGTACGGTCTCTGCCGCACTTAACCCGAACACTGAAGACACGTATCTAGTGGCTTAACATTTTTTTATAATGTGGGTCTGCAAGAAGAAAATGTGGAATGCTTTGGAAGGAAGACACATAGCTAGCACATTGAATTCGTGCGAACCACAGGGTTCGCACAGTCCCTTGAAATCCTTGAATATCCTTGATATTGACAGTATAAGTTCAAGGGCCCTTGAAACCACTTGAATACCCGTGAGCTCCTTGTAATCCTTGAAAATCCCGTGGGATTTGTTCCGCTAGAGGAAATTAACGATGTACCTCCGCAAGTCATGCTGATATTTAAGGCCCTTTCGCTTACGAATGCCCATGAAAGCAAGCTGTGTTGACTAAAGAGCAACATCAGGAAGTTTCGGTTTTAAATCTCGCAGCCCCTACGTCTTCTGGCAACTAATATGCATTGGAAATCCAATCCAATGCGAGGCATATCGCTCGCTCGGCTTGCGCATAGTGCCTAGAATATACTCTAGTGTGCCGTCCACCAAGCGTCTCCAACGCGGGACGGCGGCGCGGGCAGTGATGCCTGCCGCCGTGGGCCACCAGACGGCGATGCCTGTCGGCACCATGCTAAATCCTGCGGTGTTCGACTCGCGTTCGTTTGCAATGCGTTGATTGCTACGCGTCGATTGCAATGCTTAGTTCATTTCTTGCCTTGCTGCCATTTTCGTTGCAGTCTTTTCTTCTTGTGAGTGGGTTTTTTGCATCTATGTGTGCACTCATCTGTCTAAAGAAACCTTGAACAGGTCGCGAAACCGCGATTTCCCAGAGACGCGGAAAGAAACGGCTCACCTCATTACCCAGCGTGTCCGCAGACCCCGAACGTATTGCGGATTGGGACAAGAACATAAGAGGCAGATCGCCGGGCAAATGGGGAGACTTGCGTCGTGTCTTGCCTGAAGTCCGCCCATGTCTCAGCATGGTCCGGCACAGTCTCGAAGTGCAGCGCACCAAGCGGCCGGCGGCGGCAGGCATCACACTCGGTGCTACCCCGACACCCGCTCTCGGCACACTAGTATGCGTCTTTTAGGTACTATAGTCGGGGTTTGTCGGCCTCGTGCGCGCCATTTCAGTGAAGTTCGCGTTTGCGTTGTGTGTTTACTTTGACAAGATGCCAGGCGGGAAGTGCAAGTTTCAGCCTGCGTGGCTGCAACATACGGACTATCGTCACTGGGTGAGACCGGAACCAAGCGATCCTTATCGAGCAATGTGCGCATTATGTCAGAAGATGGTCGACATTGCAACGATGGGGGAATCTGCCTTGAAGAGCCACCAGAAAGGCGCGAAGCACCGATCCAAAGCTGCAGCAGGTGAGGGCTGCTCATCCGTCGCAAGTTTCATGCAAGCGGCAAATCTGTCGTCCGAGGCTGCTTGTCAGCATGAAAGCACGGCAACTTCCTCTCGGGCTGCGACACTTGACGAAGACTGCAGAAAGCATGATTCCGTGATCGAAGCCGAGATTTTGTGGACGATGAAAGTTGTGTCCTCGCACTACTCCTACAGCTCCAGTAGATCCATTTCCCAGCTATTCCAAAAGATGTTTCCGGATAGCGAGGTCGCGAGAAGCTTCACTTGCTCTGAGAAAAAGTGCGCGTACGTTGCGTGCCACGGTCTGCGCCCATTTTTCACTTCGCAAGTACAACAAATGATGGAGAAGTCTGACAATTTTGGTGTGCTTTTTGACGAAACCTTGAGTGAATACCTGCAAAGAAAACAACTTGATGTTCACGTCAGATTGTGGAATAACTGTGAGGTGACAACCAGATATCTGACTTCGACATTCATGGGTCACAGCACAGCGGACGACCTTATGCAGAAGTTGACGGAAACACTCGCGTCCTTTCCCCTGAGCAGGATTGTGCAGCTCTCGATGGACGGCCCGAATGTCAACTGGAGTCTTTTCAACAAGTTGCAGCAGCACATGAAGAATGACTTTCAAGTTCAGTGCTTGGATATTGGTTCATGTGGCTTGCACACAGTGCATAATGCTTACAAAGCAGGAATGCATGCGACAAGCTGGCCAGTTGACACCTTTCTGTCGAGCTTATTCCCACTCTCCCATGATGCACCGGCCCGCCGTGAAGATTTTGTTGAAGAAACAGGGAGCAAGCTGTTTCCACTTCCTTTCGTACCCCACCGTTGGGTCGAGAACGTGCCCGTACTGGAGAGAGCCCTGGCTATGTGGGAGCATTTGAGGCACTACACCGAAGCAGTGAGCGACCATAGGCTACCCTTGCCGAAATGTAGAGCATATGAGAACGTCAGTGCTTTTCTAAAGGACCAGCTTGCACTTGCGAAACTGAACTTTTCCCTAAACGTTGCAATGGTTGTGCAGCCTTTTTTGACTGTTTTTCAGAGTGATTCTCCAAAGACATTTTTTTTAGCAAAAGAGCTTGAAACTGTCTTGAGGAGCCTCCTTGCAAGGTTCGTGAAGCGCTCGGTATTGACAGAAGCCACGAGCATCACGAAACTGCTGCGAATTGATGTTCATGATACTGCTAATTACACGTCACTTGAGAAGGTGGACGTTGGACGTGTGGCTGAGAAGATCTTAAAAAGCGGAAAAGCGAGTACCAAGTGTGTTTTTGAATTTAGGGGCGAGTGTCGTAAGTTCATTGTGAACATGATCCTGAAAATCATGGAGAGAAGTCCTCTTAGGTACCCTCTGGTTCGAGGGTTGTCATGTTTCGATCCCAGGGAGATGGCGAAGACAGAAATGTGCCTTGGGAATCTGAAAGTTGTTCTTAACTGTTTAATTGACAGTAAGCTTCTTTCTGAGCACAAGAGAGATATCGTGTGTACACAGTACATTCAGTTCTGCCAAGAAAAGCGGCATGAACTGCAAAACTATGAAAGAGACCATGAACGCCTTGACGTTCTCTTCGTGCGCCTTTTGAAGCATGACCCGGCGTTCTCGATGTTATGGGAAGTACTGAAGGTCCTTCTCTTGCTTAGCCATGGGCAGGCTTCAGTAGAAAGAGGTTTCAATGTAAACAAGCAGATCGCGGTCGAAAATATGGCAGAGCTCTCGTATATCTCACAACGAGTCATCTGCGAGGCCGTGAAAACCCACGGTGGGCTGCTTAACGTTCCAGTGTCGAAAGAACTGAAGTCGTCAGTGCGCCAAGCCAGGCATAGGTATGCGCTATACATGGACGAACAGAAGAAGCAAGCTGTAGCTCAACAGGTAACCTTGAAGAGAAAAGCACTCGAGCTAGAGCTACAGAGCATGCAAGAGAAGACAAAGCTCCAAAAAACTCTGAAGTGCTTGCAGGAGTCAGCGGTTCGCTTTTCGGAAGACGCCGAAGCAAAAAACGACCTGACTTATCTTGTCAAGGCAAACAGTTTCCGTCGAACAGCCAAAGAAAAAGAAGCCGAGATAACAACTCTTGAAAGAGAAATTAATGCGAAAATAGGGCTCCTTTCCTAAGTCATGTGAGGAAATAAAATTACGCTAACACTCCTTGAATTCTGCCTTTTTGCATCCTTGAAATCCTTGAAATGTCCTTGAATTTCCAGCCAAATATTGTGTACGAACCCTGGAACCAGAAATCTCCAGCGCCCTCTGCAAGACAAGCAAGAAGACGTTCAAGGCGTGTTCGGGTTAAGTATAATAGAGGCTGTACGTTGCTCCTACGGCACTATTGGGCAGGGCAGCATGCTTCCTCAGTTTGGAATGTTAATGCTCATCTCAACTCTGTACTTCTTGGAACATGCAGTGAGACCTCATCACAAATGAATCTCACTGGACTGCACGAAGTAGGTTCTTGTATTGAAGCATTGTGATAATAAAAACGTGTGGAATTTGCATCAATTTTAATTAAAGAGGAGGAGTTGGCCCACCTTTGCAAACAAACAGTGCATCTATAAATGCATTGATGCCGATTTACATTGTTGCATGGTGCATTAATGACATAGTACTCACAACAAAATAATCTTTGATCACACACTGCATGTTGCATGCAACCATGGAGCAGTTCTGTATGTAACATGCAAGAAGAGGCACAAGAACATATTGAGGATATGCAGGGAGGTAATGATCCCCTAGCCTGCTCCTCTGCTCAGAGGAAAGGGGTATGAGGAGTGATGATGAGGATAGGCAGTGGGAAGTGATTACACGAGAGCTGGGGAGACGGAAAAAAAAATTGGATGGCTCAATATTTTGAAGAGGTAGTAAAAAACTGCTTTGAATACTAGTTTAAATGCTTTTTGCCTGTCTTGAGAAGCGTTAACGGGCCACATATGAATACTGGCTTCTCTCATGGACATAGGTACCGTCGTAGCCAATTAATAACGCAATTTTTGTCACTGCAAACCATTCAGCAGCACGGTCATATTTATTTCTTGGAGCGTTGTCTGCTGCCATGGCTCTGTAGAAATCATCTGCTGTTTCATTGCTGCACGACATCGTCACTGACAATCCCAGTGGTGCAGAAAGTTTAAGAACTGGGACTGCACTTTACCTGCACTTATTGAAAGAAACGGCGCCGTGCCGAAGATGGCATCTTTATACCACTGAAATGAACAGTATAGTACAGCATAGCCTAAACTAGCTCACGAAGTACAAATGAATTGAATGGACCTAGTGCTTACTACAATAGCTTGCCATTGTTTACTGGAGAAATCCGCAACCTCCATCCATATTTTGCACAAAATCTACAAGGAAGCTTCAATTCTCATCATCTCGTGACTGACAAGCATTCGCAGTGTCGAGGGCCTCCCGACTTCCTTCACAGTGCAGCAGCAATGTGAGGCATGCCTCTTCATCCAAGTGGATGTGCTTTTCACTGCCATGCACACATCCCGATTATTTTGTCACTTGTGAGCTGGCTGGCAACTGATCCCCCATTATGATGTAGCCAGTGGAATTGACGCGAGCGCGCTGGCCTCAATAGCATCACTTTTCATCCTTATCAGCTACTGCCTTGTTTGTGACGTCCTACACCTTGCATCAAAACAAAACCAGTGCTTGCCGCAACTTCAGCTGGTGATGAATCCGTGGTTGCTATAGACATCATTTATGGTACTCACGCAGTTTTGAACATATGCGGCCAACACATGCGCGGCAGTTATCGCAAGAATAAAAGGGTGCAATGCATATTTAGGTTGTTCCCATACTGTTCCCACTGATGACTATGACGATAGAGACTGCATCCTTTAGTTTCGGCAATAGCATTGCTATTGCTGCTTAGCATCGCACATTTGTGGCACTTAACGCTCGCCACACTCCACGAATTGTCCGGATTAACCAGTGCACAGCAGAACATGTACGCATTAACCAGAGTTTCCTGCCCTTAAGTGGACACTTGCCAGGACCACAGGGCAACTCCAGATTATTCGATTCTTCGAATTAACGAGGCTCAAATGAACAAGAGTTTACTGTATTTGTGCAATGCAGGGGTAACCCCAGGGAGCCAGTACTCGCGCCTCTTTGTGACCAGTGCCAAGCTGTTGCAGTGGTCGGGTCGCTTTAAGCCCTGGAACGCTAGGTCACCGTACTCGGACATCTGGCACCGGTACTTTGTGCCAGATCCCACAGGCCGCTTCCGGCCGGCCTCTCGAGTGGGAGCGGCCTCGCCAGCATCCAGCCAGCGTTCCCCGAGGCCGTCATCTGCTCAGCCAGATCGCCGGCTCAACCTGATCTGAAAAACAGGATGGTACCTTTGGCCAGTTGGCTAACACTGGTTGTGTTGAGTGCAAAGCTGCACAGCAGACAACAGAGAGAAGACAGAAGAACGGATCAGGACAAGCACTGCAGGATTGCCACAAGTTAGGACACTAAGCTTACATGCATGGTCCTAGATGTGGAAATGGCGCAACGAAAAGGCAATGGACTGGAAACAAAAGAAATGAACAGGACAGGTGCTTGCTTCCAACTGAGCTTGTATGTTAGGCAAAGTGGGAGCAAGTTTTGCATTCTCTGGTTCTTATTTCCCTGTCCACAAATTCTGTCATGAGGCAACACCTGGCCCCGTTCTTTTCTCCAGTCTGCCATCTTGCCTTCCTTTGGGACATTTTTCATACTTGTTCTCTTAGTTCTGGCGGCCGTGAGCACGCCAGCCTTAATTTGAATGCTAACTCTGGTGAATGAATCTCAGCTGTGATTGTCCTTATCTTCAGAGATTAGAGGTGAAGTTTCAGAACAGCTTGACTTAAGCTGAAGCTCATCAGTCTTTCCACTTAGAACTTTTGAACTTGTCATGGGCCAAACATTTTGCAAAGGCTACCAAGAGACTGCTGCTTACACGGTGCAACCAGCACCAATAACAACAATGACCGATAGGAAGCGCATGTACCCGAAGATTCTTCTTTGCAGGGCCATGATAGTTTATTTGAATCTTCATTTTATCAAATTTTAACTAAACTGGAATACTAACATCATTGCCACAACTGGTGATAGTTATGTACACCATCAGAGCAAAGGGTTGTGTTTAGTTCGTTTCCTGTTGAACGTCTGTGAGCATAAAACACCTGCAAGGCTTGTTTGCGACATAAGACACTAATTACAGCAGTCCAAATGACGTTGTAAGCTCAGCATAGAAGCCACTGACCACATCACTGTGGATCCAGTGCCATTGTTTCGTGCATCATTCAAAACGGTGGCTCAATTTTGCACCCTGTGGTCTTCTCCTCTGTCTTAGCACTTTGAGCTGCTCTCAAAGCCATACTTGCATGCCCATGCAGAACAATACCCGCGGTGCTTAGCCAAACGTACTGACCTTTGGTAACGGCATAGCCTCCAAGATTGGACCTATCTCAGAGGCCATGCAGCATTTGCACAGCGGTGTTGTTCTGTAATACCAGATGGTGCCACTGCCACATGAGTGATGAGATTTCTCAGCTCTTGTTTCTAGAATTGGTCATAAACGCTCAGAAGGAAAGCATTTGCAAAATGTGTGTACGCAGTGAGCATATGCACCCATTATGAAAAGTTAGATTGGGATGAAACATAGTACGGATTGCAGTGGCATTGGTTATAAGATGTACAGGCAAATTATTATAAAGATCTGGATGCATTTGGGAAGTCGCAAGTGATGATTAATCTCAATACAGTTGGCAACCGCTAATTCTGACAGAACGGGGATCGGCTAAAGGTAAAAATAATTGGGAGTTCGAAATATCAAATTCACCAGAAATCAATTGACAATCCACAATTGACCAAAAAAGGTATGCCATATTTCTGGATGACGACTTTTGAAGATACAGTCAAACCTCGATATAACGAACCTCGATTTAACTAAATTCACGATGCAACGAAATATTTTATTTCCCCATCTTAGTTCCATTGAATAAACGAAATCTCAATATAACAAAATTCTCGATATAACAAAGTTTTTACTGCAAGTACAATTCGTTATATCGAGGTTTGACTGTACTTTCACTTTTGCATGACTTGCATCAGATGCATCAGCATCTATGAGCAACGGCATTCTTGGTACAGTGCCCGGAACGCTGTCACTCATCAACACGCCTGAAACTGGTCACGCAACACGTCGCAGAATTGAAAGTGTCTTCAAAATAATTGTCTCGGAACACAGCCCAGGTTTGTCAGTGCATTACTGCGTGCAAATAAGCTCACGTACGCTTTCCAGCAACTTGGTCCATTCAAATCTCGGCCATTGTCATGCTGTCACTACAGATAGACAAAAGTACAGTCAATGCAGAAAGCGTAGACAGTGTAGCATCAGCTATAAGTTGCCCCATGGCTAACTCATAGTGAAAAAACGAACTAGGGAAGCCATGTGCAAGCATTCTGTTTTTATTAGGCACTGTACAACTTCTTAACAACGAAACAAATCTCTTTGTGTGCAACTATCGTGCACGACCTCTGAGGTGGCAGTGTTTTACAGTTGCTAAAGCATGATGCATTGTAGTCTTGGAGGCCCGGCTTTTGGCATACTGCAATGTTCTCACTTGCCCTTATAGAAGTGGAACACGCTGTTCGCAAGCTGAAATGTACCAGAATGGCTGAGTTTGTTATGCTTTGAATTTAAAGCGTCACTGGTGTCAGTGGTTAAGAGCAGACTTCAAAACACCCGATGAATTAGCTTATTAGGATGACAGTATGAGACGACGGCCTCCAGGAGCAGTCGGTGCCACAGTGCCTGGTGAATTTTATCTAGTACTATCCTTCCAGGCTGGGCTTAAATATGCATGGAGTGCTTTGAGTCAAATGCCGGCACAGCCTATTTCGTTTGCCAGCTCTGACTTCCTCTTGTAATCTGACATTTATTCATGCTGGCCTGCTATTTCGTACAGAAGGATTTGTACTTTGTTCTGGACGCATACTGCATTGTCTGTGTGCCTCTGCTTTAAACATTAGTCCACTAAGGGCTGCTTAAGACATGCTCCTTTAGTACTAGAGTTCTTTTTTTTTTTCTAAAAAGGTCGTGCTTCTGACTTAGTTAAGCAGCATCCAAATTGCACCGCAGTCTAGTTGTAGTTTTGGAAACTGCAGGAGCTGGAAAAAAAAAATTTTTTCTGACATGGCCATGCAACCTTAAATTGTACCCTTTATTGCAAATGTAGAAAAATTGTAAGCCTGAAATTCCAACATCTCTTAGACAAAGGCACACATGCAGTGTGCCACTTCATTTCAAGCTGTAAGTCTAGGATAGAAATTTAAGAATTTCCTTCATGGCATCCACGGTGTCAAAAGGTATGCTGGTGGTTCTACCTGAATTTCCACTTAGTCACCTATGCATTGTCACAGGACATGTATGGCTTAAGTATGAACTGTCATTGAGGTCTTCACTTTGTTTGAGAAGCTCAAATGGAATGTAGGAGGTGTACTTGAAGTTATAAACATCCTTGAAAATTTTTGTTGCACGCTTGAATGTTTCATTATGGTTGGGGGGGAAGGTCGGTATACTCCATATTTCTCGATGCATTTAGTAGTATCAAGTGAACATATTGGCCCTCGCACGTAGAGTTGACTTATTAACATCCTACTGGATCATTTTTGCAAGTCCTTCAGGTTATTGTGCAGTCTGAAATGTATGGCACTTCTACTGGAGACCACGACAGAGGCAAGTGCAGAACCTTGTCATGGCTCATCACTGTCATTGCGGATGTGTTTGCAGAGCATAGGGAGTGTGATGGTCTACTTATGAGATTATTTTTTTTTCTTCTAATGGGCATGAGTATAATTTTGTATTGTACACAGCGTGCCTCCTCATATCGCGGGCTACTGTATGTGCGCAAGGAGACTGTGTTCAGCAGACTGTGTTCTTTGTAAGCAGACGACGCTTGACAACCGTCATAACCTTGTTCATCTTGTGAATTTTTATTTTGCCTTCCCTGATGCATTGCCTCTCTCAAGTGTTGGGCATTGCCACTTATTCTGTTGGTGATTTTTGTTTTGCTCACCTTACTTGCTGAAGTACCATGCTGTCACCTGTTCTAGATCTCCACTGAAATGCTTCACTGTTGATGCAAGGCAGGTACGGAATGGTCTATACTATGTAGTCAGAGCGTACACCACTGCGATCGTAGTGGTCTACACTTCTTAACCCCGGACACGTGTCCCTTACCTTCAGTCTGCTGCACGGTGGTAGAATAAGACAGGTGGCCAAACGAGCGCCGCAGGCGCATCACCGCACCTCTCAAGTTTTTACAGCAGTCACCAGGTGGCAAAGGGTTTCATGGCCTCAAAGACGCACACCACAAGCTTTCGTTATGCTGTAAAGGGTCAGTTATTATCACAATTTTTGTGGCTTTAAACATTGCTTATGTTTTTAATAGCTTGTGGAGGCTGTCTGCCTGCCCTGACCACAAAAATAAGTCTACCAGGCTCTATGGAGCTTTAAAATTTCTAATCAGCTCGGGTAATCTCGACAAGACTGACACAGAGTGCCGATCACAAAGGTTGCATGTGTATTTTTCTGGAAGCATGAAAATTGTTTCTGGCGAGTTTACAGCGTAAAAATATACTTGGTTTTCACGTCATGCTGGAGGCTCCAAACGACAGGAGTAGAAGCCATTCTGTCTAGAGAGAGTGGCGTCCCCACACCTTCATGTTCGTGGCCGACCTTGGCCAGCCACTCTGAGCAACAATGGCATGCAACACGCAGTAAGTGCAGCCGCAATGACCGTTGTAGATGCGGCACAGTGGACTTCACTTGGGATGTGCACTGTTCTACAATGAATAACACGGTGTTGCAGAAAGTGTCGATAAACTTCGCTTTTTAAATCAGCCTGTCCTCCCAGCGATTTATTTAATCTTTCAGTAACGTGCTTGGAAAGTGACGATTTCTCAATCCAACGTTTTTCATTAATAATAGTAAAAATGATATATATACATATAAATATATATATGTTAGTTAACACGCCAACAGTAGTTTTGGGAAGACAGTAAATACTGTTACTGCATAGTCGTACATGCTAATAAAGAAATTTTATTAATATTGTAATCAAGAAGAAAAAACAGATGTACTTGAATCGGAACATATCAAAAAGATATCCGTTTCAAACGTGATTCATTTGGCAATGACGCATTAGTCACCGTATAATTCTCAGAACTAATGTATCCATCAAAATAAAAAATTAAACCAATCAAATAAACAAAGAATAAACGCGTCTGAAGTCACGCTGCAAGCGTAAATACGCGCGAAGAGTCCGTTTTAAGCGACGGTAAATGTTAAGTGTTGTTTAAGATATCTCTGGTTTACAGCATTACGACGCAAAGCTCTTTCTCAAAAGTCACAGACGTAAAAATACAGTTTGAATGCTCGCAACGCATGCCGGCTACGTACTTTCAAGAGCGGCGGAGCGGAGAAATGAGCGCAGACTACCCCTGCTGCCACCTTACGCTAAGCGGCAGCAAATCCTGAGCTGTTGCGTAATGCGCGGCGCATTGGAGAAGCAGCGCCGTTTATCCACCTCTCGTGTTTTACTGCCCTGGTCTGATGTATGTGAAGAAATGTCTTCTGCCTCTTTTGTACCTCATCTTGCTGTATAGAGGAAGTTTTGTTTACAGTGGGTATGCACTTCTGAATTTTTTAAGAACTCTATCAGCAACTGAACCACTTTCTCAAAAGATGGTTGCGAGGCATGCTGATGAAGCCCACATTTTATGCCACATGAATGACAAACACTGTAGTTGAGAGAGATTGTCACTTTTTTATATTGCTGAATGCTGTTATTTGTCTGTGAATTATCTGGCTGTCATGTGTCCGTGTGAATGTACGCAAGGTACGTGTTAGGCCTAGTTTAAACATCTTTGAAACAACAGCCCATGAAAGCAAGAGAAGGCAAAAGACAAGTGTGGAACTTGCCTTGGTTTTTCCCATCTGTTCTGTCTTCTAGCGCTAAGATTTCCTTCTAGGATGAATGCAAGGGAGGCAGTAAATGCTGCTCTAGCACCTGCCCAGTTGGCCGTTGCATTCTGCAGCTGACATGAGGTTGTGGGTTTGATTCCAAGCAAAGGTGATCACACTAATGTAAAAATGCATGTGTACCAGACTTTAGACACTTGCTAAAGAACCCCATGTTCTGAGAATTGATTCAGGGCCCTCCACTGCAACATGGCCTCGTGTTGCTTTGCTATGCTAAACCCCATCGCTCAATCAACGTTGTTTCAGCACAGGCTAAATCTGCACTTTTATGAACCATGCTTCTTTGGAGCAGGATAGCGTTCCTTCTTTGTGTTCAATTTCTAGCTGTTTTTCTGTTTACTTGTTTGCAAGGGTGCATCCAATGAATGATGTTGGGTTTTTATTGTTTCCCAGATATAGAGCAGCATTCACTGCAGTGTAATAAATGTTGCGGTGACTTTTGCAATCAGTGTGCACTGTTTCTGCTTGTTAATGCCACTGGTTATTGTTTCCGATGCTACCTCTGCTTCTAGATCTCTGTCTCGAGGTACTTGGTCCCTTTGCTTTGTATATTAAGTTGTATGTACAAATACTGTGTCTGCACCATGTTATTTTTTTTTTTTTGTTTCTTCAGCTGTGATATAAATGCAGCCTTGTGCTTTTAGTGTCTTGGAAGGTAGTGTAAAAGGTTGAGTATTTTATGTGGTTTCTCATGCATTGTCTGGATCCCATCTTTCTTTTAAACATTGTATGGTGTTACAAATGTTTTTAAAATATTGTATTTGCACGAGTATAATGTGACCTTCTTGTGCGAAATTTCCAGCTTGAAAAATTACCATGCGTCATTATACAGGGTGTTTCAGCGAACACTTTCAGAATTTATTTAAGGTTGCGTGTGGCAGATAGCCCAATTCTCGTTAATGAGCTGGTCTACTTAAAGAGGCGGACATTGCTTGCACAAAAAATTGAAATGCAGAATCAATTAGTCAACAAAATTCACTAATTAAGTTTTTAACCAATTACCTGATGGCCCATATTGTAATTTACAAATTGTAGCCGGGGAGTTCGCAAGGCGGATCCACTTGGAACGAATTCTCGGGATGACACCAGTTTCGAGATATTAATTGCCGAACTTTGTGGAGAAATGCATTGGCGTTCCAGTTAATTTTGTGCTTCAGTGCATAAAGCGACGTTTTGTTAAGAACCTAACTGGAACGCCAGTGCATTTCTCCGCAAAGTTCGGCAATTAATATCTCGAAACTGGTGTCATCTCAAGAATTTGTTGCAAGTGAATCCGCCTTGCTAACTCCAAGGCTACAATTTGTAAATTACAATATGGGCCATCAGGTCATTAGTTAAAAACCTAATTAGTCAATTTTTGTTAATTACTGGATTATGCATTTCGTTTTCTTGTGCAAGTAATATCCGCCTCTTCAAGTAGACCAGCTCATAAACTAGAATTGCGCTATCTGCCACAGGCAACCTTTAAGAATTTTTGAATGTGTTCGCTGAAACACCCTGTATTAAGACCCATGCTCCGAATATAGCTTGAGGTTTCTCCACAACTTTGTATGATCAACTATTAGGCAACAGCACATTGTGGGAAAGCAAACTTCTCTAGGCCTTAGAAGAACACACATGTGCATGCACTGAAGGAAGCGCATGTCAGCAAAGGAATGTGAGTGTAACAGAAATGTCTTGTCACCCCCTTTAAGTTTCAGCCACAAAAAACACATTTTCGATGTGGCATAACAGCATCTATTATCTTTCTCTGCTTCATGACAGCACTATAATGATGAGTGATACCCACATGCATTACATGAAGATGGCAATGGAAATGCCATAGTACATGATAGCATGAATATTGTGCGATGCAGAACAGACATGTCAATGCCAGTCAATGCGATGCCAAAAATATGCTGCAAATATGCACCTTGTGGTTGCTGCGGTGTTGTGCAGTGCACGCCCATGCATTCTCACCTGCGCAGCACGTCTGGCCTGTCGGTGCAGTGCATCAACGCATTGCCCACACAAGCCACGGCACAAGCACAAATGGTTCCACAAAAGTGCATGGCCATAATGGATGAAGCAGTCCCGCTAGGCTAAAGCATGGGCATGCATTATAAGCACTTGACTACAGTCTCACTACAGATCTTTAGTTCACATTGTAATTGTATTCTTTCATTGTTCGTTCGTCAAAAGCCTTTCCCCCATCTGGTGTATTTATGCAGATGCAGTAATATGCGCTTGCTTTTGCAAAACTGATATTGCCTGTGAATGTGAGTGATTGCTGGAATAATGTGAGTGAAAAGGCTGTCATTGCCCTTCCGGGCAAGAACAAGTGTGGCAAACTTTGAGAGTGTCTTGCGTGTTAGCATTTGTCCACCCCCAATGCCTCCAGAAAAAGCAAAGAAACAGCAGCATCCGATTTCAGTGCTAGCTTTGCACACCTATTGTGCAGCTTAACCTGACACATGGCTTTGAATATTCTGTTCCTGTTATCGACCTGCTTGCCCGTAGCATCGCACGGCTCAATATCTTTGTACTTCCTTCCCATACGTCAGCACTGCATCAGCTTGCTGATGATTGCCTATGGCCCAAGTCCTGCAACTGCCTTTAGGTGTCAAAGGCTGTATCTCTTATGCCAAAATATTGTTGACCACTTCTGCAGTGACTAGAATGGTGCCTGTCCTGCATGGACTCTATAGATTTTCTACAGTACCAGAACTGACCAGTCGATAGGCTTTGTAGGCTATATTCTGGTCCGAGTAGACAACCTACAGTGCTCTTGACATACCAGAGCAGGCCAGTCTCCACAACTGCAACTTAGCTCAAAGGCTATACATTTCGACACAGGTAGTACATTTTCTAGTGACCATTTCCTTTAGACTCAAGTTATGAGGAGAAATGCTGCTTGCATCATTGGTGCTTCATCTCACTATTTCAAAACATGTCGCCTTTTAGTTTCACTTATGTTATGAACATAGTGTGCATGTTTGTCACATAGTTATACAGTCCTCGGGTTCTGTCAGATGAAGCCCCCACAGTTTCAAAGAGGTTAATTTTTCAGTCGCTTCAACGAAGCACAACTTGTGATCAAGGGGTGCTTGTCTGATAAAGCCTCTGACTAAGTGGCACCTATAATCGGGACATGAACCCTCAAGTAACGTCCCGATTCTTGGAACATATGAGGTATTGCGAGGTTTTGTTGTTGCACGGGATACAGGCCAGCTCGAACTACTAACAAAGAGATTGAGCCCAGGAGATATGCGAACATGCAGCTGTTTTTTTTTTCTGTTTTTTTTTTTTTTAGAATTGCTTTCTTTTTGTGTATATGTGTGTCTCATCGTCACACATTACTGGAAGAATGGTTCTGTATACTCGTATCTCTCTTTCAATAGCAACAAACTTATGGTGGTTGCTAAGGTGCAGCATGCAGATTACAAAATATTGTCTTGGCCTCAAACCTGATAAAAGAGAAGGAAGAATTGACTAAACCACACTCTACTATATCGCAGCATGGTTGTACCACAACTCTATATGAACTTTGGAGGTTTCAGAAGTCTGCACACTGCTTTCTTATACGGTAGTGCAGTGAAATATGCGCAACCCAGAATTATTTGTGTCCAAGACTACCAAAGCATATTGCTACTTGGTTGTTTGGGGTTGTCTTAGTTTATGCTTGTTTCATTGCCACATTTACTGGTGTTGTTTCATTACAACATTGTGTTATGCCTTTTCTTCACCAGTTTGTCTGCCAATGTTAGCACCGCTGCGTGCAGAGCTGTGCGTGTTGCAGAAGTATTGCAATGGCAGAGTGTCGAATCTCACGGTTGTAAGCTGAGTGTAATGATCTGTTGACGTGTTATGACTCGACCTGTTTGTGGGCGTGCACATTTGTTTGCTTGTATTCAGTGGTGTCACTTTTGCCCTAGTGAGGTGGTCATTTCTGGTGTTCTGTTTGTGATGCGGTGCCTCCATAGACTGTATTTCGAATGCTTCATGATTTTGCTGTATTTATTGTAATTTATTTGAACAAAAGTCTAGAAATAAATTGTGTGTAAACTTTCCACAACACTGTGTGCTTTTAAATTTTTTCCCCCTATTTTCGTCCTCTCTCTCTTACACAAGTGCTTCAGAAGTACAAAGATTTATGAAAAAACAGCACTGTAGCTTCCCAGCACTTCTTTACTTGTCATTATGTCAATAGTGGCCCTTCATGGACAGATAACGGGCATGGCGAGTGGAAGTGTGAAACAAATTAGGTATATAGGTGCAGGACCACAATGTAAGAACTCTTAAGGTGGTAACAGTGGGCCCAGGGGAATGTCGAGATATGTTTGTGGTTCTTGCGGTTTCCTTCTCTCACAAAGAAGTGCCACACATGTGCAGAGGCTCAGATGGATAGGCCGCAAAGATAGTCACATCAGCATAATCATCACCAGCTTAGAAGACTACGCCTTGTGCTTTGCAGGGTGTTGCTTCATGAAACAAGATCTCACTGACATAATCATCTTGCATTTTATTGCAATTAGGATCTCTTAGTTGGTTCCAGGGCTTAGTCTCCCTTCAGTGGAGGGGGGCCCTGATAGGGCGGCGACTAGCATAGCATGTGTGCACTCACACACTCATTCATATATATATATATATTGTAATGAAGATGAAGAGATGCACTTGGGCTCGGGCGCTATAGACACCGGGCACTAGGGGGCGAACGAGGAGAAGAGCACGAAGAGAGAAATAGAACAGCCGGCCCAGGAATGGGTGCTGTCTCTGTGTCGGTTCCTTTACAATGGTGCAGTCGACAATGAATCTGCCTTAAGGCATTCGTGCATTAAGTGTTCCTCGCACTGTTCTTCGGCGTGTCAGGTCCCTCTTTCCCAGGAACTCCGTTCACGCTTCCTCAGATATGGAGCCCGCCACCCTACCACCGTCGCAAGTACCCACTGCACCATCCGGGGACAGCATCCAAGCCTCCTCGGCGGCTCTCTGACAGGGATGTACCGATGCCCTCGTCTGCGCCATCGCTGAGCTGACACAACAGCTCCAGGGTATGGCGACCACTTTCGCGTCTGTTGACGGTTGCATCCTGCCTGGGAACGCCATCCACGCTTCCCTGCCGCCGGCGTTCTTGGGAATACCGACGTTTCGCGGCTTTCAAGATGATGTCATCCTTTGGCTTCGCAACATCAATGCCTTGGGTGATCGTGATGCCTGGCCCGACCACACAAGATGGCTGGTTGTAGCGAAACGACTCTGCGGTGCCGCCAAAGCATGGGAAAACTACGAAGGAATCAAGCAGCGGTCCTGGCCTGAATGGAGTACAGCTCTGATCGCTGCTTTCGGCCCGCTCAAGTATGCCTACGACGAGCCCGGCCAGCACTGCTCTGTGGCCGGAGCTCCTCAGGAGCACCACTTTGATGCACCAGTAGTGCCCAGTACCTACGGCGCTCCAGAGAGATACAGCCTCGATGCTGCGGCAGGTGTACCCTGCGCCCCTCCGGCATAAAGGTCCGTAGGGTGCCCTGACACAGCAGTCGGCTCACCGGCTGCTCATCGTGCAGGATCTCCTGCCCTACGTGCCCATCTGCGACAGGATGGTCGACGAGATGTGCGACCAGAGCGCAACAGTCAGTGTCGACCCCCCGAGGAGCTGGTTGCGCGCTGGACAGTCTTAATGACAACTACTTCCAACGACGACTATGCAATGGCTTTCCAGCATCAGCGCACCTTCACAACCGCCAGGGCTATCTTCAGCAGCGTGGCCAAGTGTAATGAAGATGAAGAGATGCACCTGGGCTCGGGCGCTATAGACACCGGGCACTAGGGGGCGAACAAGGAGAAGAGGACGAAGAGAGAAATAGAACAGCCGGCCCAGGAACAGGTGCTGTCTCTGTCTCTTCCTTTACAATATATATATATATATATATATACAGGGTGTTTCAGCGAACATTTTCAAAATTTATTTAAAGTTGCCTGTGGCAGATAGCCCAATTCTAGTTAATGAGCTGGTCTACTCGCAGAGGCGGACATCACTGGCACAAAAAATTGAAATGCATAATCGACTAATTAACAAAAATTTACTAATTAAGGTTTTAAATATTTACCTGATGGCCCATGTTGCAATTTACAAATTGTAGCCATGGAGTTCGCGAGGCGGATCCACTTAGAATTATTTCTCAGGATGACACCAGTTTCGAGATATTAATTCTCGAACTTTGCGGAGAAATGCATTGGCGTTGCAGTTAATTTTGAGCTTCAATGCATGGAGTGACGTTTTGTTAAGAACCTAACTGGAACGCCAATGCATTTCTCCGCAACGTTCTGGAATTAATATCTCGAAACTGGTGTCATCCCGAGAATTCGTTTCAAGTGGATCCGCCTTGCGAACTCCACGGCTACAATTTGTAAATTGCAATATGGGCCATCAGGCAATTAGTTTAAAACTGAATTAGTGAATTTCCGTTAATTTTTGATTATGCATTTCAATTCTTTGTGCAAGTAATGTCCGCCTCTTCGAGTAGACAAGCTCATCAACTAGAATTGTGCTATTTGCCACAGGCAACCTTTAAGAATTTTTGAAAGTGTTCGCTGAAACACCCTGTATATATATAAGCCAAGCGTTATCACAGTATCCTGCAATGAAACAGGTCAAAGAATAGAAGCACGTAGGATAAAATTCACCGACGATTACGATACTCCCTAATGCGAATTTTAGTGAAGCTGTTTAGGTGTTTTCAATACGCGATAAATTGTGGCAAAGAATTTGATTCTGAACGACAGGGTCCTCTTGGCAGCAGTGCTGAGTCTCTGCTCGAGCAGCTCATTTAGCAGCAGCGGCAGACAAAGCATTTCCACCGGTTGGGTCGTTCAGTGCTCAGAAAGAAAGCTTGAACACGGGAATGCATGGCTCGTGCGGAGCACCTTCTCTAGCTGCGGCGGCGCAGGCGAACTAGCGCATGCGCAGTGGGCCCGAAGCCCACGCCAGCGCTTTGTTTACATATATGGTATCAGTGGACGTGCTCGCCGCATGCCTGGTCGCCGCCGTGGAGCGCGTCTCATGCAGCACTCCACTTTCCTCCGCACGCTTTCGTCATACTCCTCCTCATGCTTCAGCTGCACCCTCCTCCTCCGCTTTCCTGCTCGTGCTCTCTTCGCTCTCACTGTCTTTAATCCCCTGCAGCACTCCACGTTTGCTCTTTCAACCTTCGCTGTGCTCATTTACTCCAAGGGATGCTGATGCTCAACGCAGGAATGGGCGCCTAAGAGCTGCGCTCTAAAATACCAGGATTTTACTGAACACTTTGGCCAAGCACCGGCCTTCACTGTGACCGAGGCCAGTCCCCTGCCGAAATTTCAGTAACATCATGGTATATTTTCCTACGTGCTTTTATTCTTTGATATATATATATAGTGGTCCTTCGTCAGAGTGGTCCTCTGCTAGTACACTGTACCTCTGCTGAAGGCAGGACCACCTGCCAAAACGTTGGTAAAGTTATCTTTCGTATGTGCCGTACTATAGGGCCTTCCTACTTGATTAAATGTGATTCTAGCAATTTCTAGGTGACAGACGGTCTCATCACAAATCGAAGCAGAGTGGACCCTGTGGATAAGCAAATGGTGCCAAATCGAAGAAAAGGATCGTCATCTTGCGATTTGCAGTCCTTAGGGATGTGTAACCGCAACTTTTTTCCTAACATACACAGCCTGCTTTCTCTCCTGGCGACATTATCTGTGTCGACGTCGACCCTGGAACGGACTTACTCAACTTTGAGAATTCTGAAGAGCTATCTCCGGAATCGTATGAACCAGGCCAGATTGACCGGACTAGCACTGCTCAGCGTACATCGAGAAATTCAAGTGATCCCGGAACAGGTTCTCACAGACTTTTGCAAGTTGCCGAGAAGGAAGAACTTCCTCGTTTAAACTGTTCCCAATGTTTCAAGGGTCCATTACAAGCTAGCCCCAACTAGCCCAAGCTGCAACTTCTCAGCAAGCGGAATGTGCGAATAGTAACAAAAAGATCCGAGTGTCGGGCTACTTGTTTGTTTGCTTCTCAACATTCATATCTTTCTTGTATCGCGGTTACATTGTGTTATTATGTCAGGAGCCGTCGGTAAAAAAAGATTGGTATCTCATCAAAAAACAAAGAACCTTGCGAAACACTTAACATATATATGCACAAATAATGAGTCAGCGCTGCGCAACAAAGTGCAAAAAAAAATGTAATTATATCTACCATCACCACTTGCGATAAGTGTATGCATTCATCTACATAAAAATTGCAACTAGCATTCGGAACTGCCGCGAAAAAACACATTTCGCTGACTGTGGAAAACTATTTTGCTCACAGCTTCCAGCACGGTAGCGGCAGGGCAAACAGTTTCGTTCATGAAACACAGGCTGCAGTGTCCCCCGGCTTCGTTGGTGTTGAAACTATATAAATAATAAAAAAATGAAAGTCCAAACTTTTACCTCTTGCTTAACCAGAATTTAAGTTTAACACATCAAATTTTTTTTTTTTTACTTAGGTGCAACTAATTTAAAAGTACCGTATAATGATTATTAAGCGATGTGCTTGATTCACACACGGAAATAGGACAGTATAAATCTCAATACGGCAGCCACTCTACACGTCCCCCCCCCCCCCCCCCCCCCCCCGATAAATATTCCTGAGTACGGAACTGGTCATTCTGTTTTCGTGGCCACCTTTGTCCAAAATGACGGCGGCGTAATTACATTTGTCAGCAGGTAGAATGACAATGTGAGGATTTCTGCGAAGACTCTTCACAGCATTAGCTTGCTCTGGGGGGAGGGCAGTCGAGGCACGAAGCGGAAGCTTCGCAAGGATGCTTATAGCACGGGCATCCTTGTATATGTTACTCTAGGGCACGGGTGCGAGCTTCTTCCCGCCGGGGCGGTCGATGTGGTCGATGGCGCGTGCTCTACCGCACAGATCATCTTTATTTTGTCTGTGTAGGTAGTGAACAAAGCTTCCGTACGGGAGGCGAAACGTCTTGAATGTTTTTAAACCTTTTCATTTTTGGTCTGTGTTTCTGTTTTCCTTTTCATTATGCCTCCTCCCGACCAGATGAATTATCGTCGAACCATCGACGACACAGACCTTGCAGATAAGCTAATTGAATGCATCATATGCTAGTCGTTTTAAGACATCTACCAATTTGTTACACTCGACCATGGCATTATTTGTTCGCTTTGCGGCAAAGGGCCAGCACGTCCTGAATGTAAAACAGATAGTATTTTGTGGATATTTTGGCACGTGATGCTAGCATCCTTCTTCGCTGCTATCTTTCGGCCAGCAGATTAGCCAAACACAGCACGCACCTTTTCATTGCAAGTTCCAGTTTCCGATTTCCTCTTTTCGTGGTTTTTGGAACCACACCCTTGCTGTCCCTTGTAGATAAAATGGAATGTTCGCTAACATGACCATATCCTCCCATCGGTTATTCTTACTTGCGTTCGTAAATCGCCAACCAATCTTCAACGTCATCATCATCGGTCCCGCAGAACGTGCCTGGATCTCTTGGCTGGGCAAGGACAATCGCTGACGTTGCCACCGCGGCTGAGGCGAGAGCCGTCTCTTCCACCATTGTGGAGAAAACCAATAAGCTTCGGCCTCTGCGGAGCTCCGTAATTTTATCGAGTTCATATACCTCAACCGAAATTGTGACGGGGATAATAGTAGGCAAATGAAGATGTATTTACGAAATATATTGAGAGATAGCCAAGATGATGATGATGGCAACAACAACAAAAGCGCTTCGTTGATCGCCTTCATCGCCTTGCTGCCTTCTTCAACGTGCGGGAATGGCTTGTAACACCATTATACAAGGGATCATCATCATCACATGAGTCACCAGAAGCAGTGGGTGATAAACACAAAAGAGTCCGCGGCTGGTTGTAATTGACGGATTTTATTAAAGCACGGCAGCACCACTACCACGAATTGAGCCAGAAAGACGGCTATAAAATCCTATTATTACAAGCTTTCCGTTCTAGCTTCCTTGTTCTCTCTCTATTGTTCCTATTAACGGTGCCGTTATAGTTTACGCGACATTTTCTTTCTTTGTGACTAAGCCTAAACGCCGGGATGTGCGCGTGCAGCCAGACCCTAGCAAAGGAAAAGGACGAAGTGCTAGCTCGAGCTCGGCGGTCGGCAGGGGCCGCGATGGAACTCGACGAAGAACCCGCCCAGGACGTGCCCATGACCGAGGCGGCCCTGGAGCCCCCGACGCTACCTTCGCCCAGGAAGGGGTCGGACCTGCAGGTATGCGGCAACCGCGGGAGGAGAGCGCACGCGTGTGACCTTTATTCAGCTGTATGGGCACCCTGCGCAGAAGCTTTCTACTGTAGAATTACTGCATATGCTCCCATATACAGTAACTTTATTCTACAGTAGACTGGAGCGCCGAAACACACAGCCTAGCGGGCGGAGGAAGCGAAATTCGAGGTACGCGATCCAGATTCGCGATCATACTTTCGATCGCTTATCACTAGGTGAGAGTGGCCGAGACCGGCGAAAGGTAAACTATGCTGACCGTGCTGTGATCATAAAGGGGTGGTCCGGCGTTCCCAGCGTACATGGCAGTGGACGGCGAAGTCGTATACGTCACGCCGTCCGCCGCCAGCGTTGCCGAAAATTTGCCGCGTGAAACGTAGCTCTCAGCAGGGCGGCGATCAGCTGTGGCCGCAGCGCATGCGCAAAGGGACGCGGAGATCAAGCGCTTTATAGTTCAGCGGAGGCATAGTTTCCTACAATAATTAATAGAGGGAAGTCTGGCGCTGCAATCGTTCAGCCACCATGAGAATGATGGGAAGTACATGGATTTGTCTAATCTTCGTGCTTGTGAATCAGACGCACCTGTGACTTTGTTTATTATACTGCCACACCTTGCAACATGTGGGACATAATTAGAAAGCCGAAGACGCGTGCTAGTCCACACGCCATGCGCCGGCACCTGCTTTGACGGGCGCCAGCGAAGAGGCTGACGAAGTTATTCCGATCCACGCGCGGGTGCTTGAGCTTTGCGTTTGTTCAGCTGGCGGTCAGAGACTCGACGCTCAACGCCTCAACGCTTCAGGTCGCCTATTCTCCTAGAACGTGACATTTATGGTGGAGGTGCTGGGTAGCCCTCGACCTATGCAGCAGACTGTTGTGTCGTGCGACCCCTGCTGACATGCTGGAACACCGGTGCGGTGGGGGTCTCTATTCGTGCCACTGGGTGGAGCTGGGTCTCTCCCATGTCTAAAGCCCCACTTTACCCATGCCTAGGGTGCCTCGATGCCAGCGCAGGCATCGAGGAACCCTACCCATGCCTCTTTGCTACCACCAACCCGGCGTGGCCATGCCGATCATGTGACCCGTGCCTCGTTGACCAATAGCGTGTATTCCCCCACCATAAAACCACCTGCAATAAACGCGGGAGAGCAGTCTCCCGTCAGTCTCGTCGAAGCTTGTGAGCGTGTCGTCACTTTACGCGCCCTCCCGGCGTTCGGCCTCTCCGTCGGCCCGACGCGGGTTACGCCGCGTTCCTGCCCTACACAACACATGGCGACGAGGTGAAAAGGTCTACTACTGCTGCGGGCAATACTTCCGACCCTTGCCACTGCTACGGCACTACTACTTCAGATTACACTACTACTGCTTCGGACGCCAGGGACTTTGCTGCTACTGAGACGGATCCCTGTTCTACGTGTGCTATTGATGCTGCGACGCGTCCAGATTGCTGCCCATGCTGTCTATGGGAAAATCCCCTGCTATATACTGCTGAGACGACTGACATTGCGGACCTCGGATGCTACTACGGAGACGCGCTCCTGCTTCCAGCGACCACTTCTTCGGTCTCGGAACGGCTCAGACGCTAGCCGGGCGCTGACCGTGCTTCGAACGCTGCTGCTGCGACGCGTCCACTGCGTCCACGGACCCCAGGTGTGCCTCCGATGCAACGCTACTGCTGATAACCGGGTGTGTGCTTTCTATTACTGCTTCGGGCCGCGGACGCTGAGCGCTACAGCGCATTTTCATGAAGTACTGAACCCGGAACACATGGCGGCCCTTTTTGCCAACCTTCCTCCATTTCTCGACGTGCCCGGCACGCCTCCTATTCTGTGGCATAGATGAAAAAAAAAAATTTCCAGATACACTTGAAGGGCGGCCGGCGGAAGCGGCTGGGAGGACGAAAGACGCGCGTCAGCACTTATCTGCGTGCTCGGTATCGAGGGCCAGCGCAAATACTTCGCCGCGCAGGAGCAGCTCGAAGCACAAGGCGTCCAAAATGCACCATGCACAAGCAGCACACCGGCAACGTTGGGCCCCGGAGCGGTGTCGACCACGGAAGCGGCGGCGACGACGGAGTTAGACACGTTGCTACAATTCCTGGACAGGCTCTTTGCCGAGACGACGAACGTGCTAGCCGACCGGCACCTGTCCACGAGTCGCGAACAACTACCCGGCAAACCTTCCTCGAATTTGTCGCAGCCCTCAAGGAGAAAGTCCTCTCGTGCAAGTTTGGCGCCACTTACGACAACAGAGTACGGGACCAAATAATTCACGGGGTTGCCAACGCACAGGTACGGACCAAACTTCTGTCGTACGGAGAAGCCCTTACGCTGCAGAAAGCAGAAGTTGGACGCGACTTGGAGGCGCTCAACAAAGCCAACGCGGCATTCGGAGAGAATGAACGGTTACTCGGCTCGCTCGCCGGTGACGGCGGTAGCGTCCAGCGCGTCGCACGTGGCTTCGCAGCAGCAGCACAGAATGGCGGCTCGGCTGCTTCGGCAGCCCCGCACGCGACTCAACATGGCGGCGGCTTCCTCCCCAACGCGGATTGCCGCGTCCAAGATGGCTACGCGGGCTCGTCAGCGCGCCTCCAGGACGGCGTTCGTGAACAAGAGGGTCAACCTGCTTCCAAACCTCACATCGGCCCTTGTTTTCGCTGCGGCAAGTTAGGGCATTTGGCGAATTCCAGAAATTGTCCGGCCAAAAACAAAACTTGCCAATTTTGCCGCATCAAGGGGCATTTCGCGGCAGTCTGCCGTAAACGACAAGCGTCGGTGCAGAAAGTTAGTTACCGCCGTCCAAGACGCTGCCTCCGGCACTGCCACAGTGCTATCCGTCCAAGCTGCGCCGACTAGCCCAATGGACTTACGCATCCCTGTCGTCGTCGGAGGACATAGCCATATGTCATTGTTGGTGGACACCGGAGCCACTGCATCGTTAATGACCAAGAAGGACTTCGACATGCTTTTCGCTTCGAAGCACCGACTGCTCCAAACGTCCATCCAACTAGAGAATTTTTCGAAGTACCGCATACCGGTCCTGGGCTATTTCCGCACAGACTTGCAGCACCATGGCAAGCAGGCCTTTGTCACCTTCTACGTGACAGCACACGACACTTCACTGCTGGGGCTCGACGCCATCCAGCAGTTGGGACTCCTGATCGACGGCGCAACGCTAACGTGTCGTCTGGCTACACCCGTTTCCTGGCAGCTTCCTGCAGGTGTGCCTTCCGGGGTTCGAGCACCTGTTCGACGGGGAGCTGGGACTTGTCGAGGACTACGTCCACCGGGTCAAGAGGCGGCCGGACATCGTACCAGTGTCCGCCAAGCTGCGTCGCCTGCCTCTGGCGCTCCGGCAACAAGTCGCCAGCGAGCTGCGTCGACTCGAGGATAACGACGTCATCGAGCGAGTGTCGGCATCCGAATGGGTGTCGCCACTCGTGGTCGTCCGTAATAAAAACGGGGACATGCGCCTCTGCGTAGATCTGAGAGAACCGAACAAGGCCATCGTCATCGACGGGTTCCCACAGCCCCATGTGGATGAACTGCTTCAAATGTTAAATGGATGCAATTCCTCCCAGGGAGGGACGATGTTGTGTCGTGCGACCCCTGGTGACATGCTGGAACACCGGTGCGGTGGGGGTCTCTATTCGTGCCACTGGGTGAAGCTGGGTCTCTCCCATGCCTCTTTGCTACCACCAACCCGCCGTGGCCATGCCGATCATGTGGCCCGTGCCTCGCTGACCAATAGCGGGTATTCCCCCACCATAAAACCACCTGCAATAAACGCGGGAGAGCAGTCTACCGTCAGTCTCGTCGAAGCTTGTCTGCGTGTCGTCACTTTACGCGCCCTCCCGGCGTTCGGCCTCTCCGTCGGCCCGACGCGGGTTACGCCGCGTTCCTGCCCTACACAACACAGACCCCTCCTAGCAGCAAGAACGTCAGCGCCATACCGGAACTTACACCAGTGCACCGTGCCAGCCGGAGAATTCGGTGACTGGCCCCTGAGATTGTGCCGTCAACCAGGAGCACAATGGCTGCGGTGGAAGGTACGGCGACAGTACCAACTCATTTAACGTTGCAGAGCCCGCGAGTGCCACGTTCCTTCACGGCGACCTTTATGAAGAGGTGGAAGACTGGCTGGACGACTTTGAACGAGTAGCAGATTGCAACGAGTGGGACGACCGAGCGAAATTAAAGAATGCGTATTTCAGCTTCGAGGACGGTGCTCGCACCTGGTTCCAGAACCGCGAAAGAGGCCGACATCATGGCGTGAGTTACGTCGGCGGCTCTTGGACGCGTACTCTAGCCCCGATCGCCGAGAGCGAGCAGAGCGGGCCCTCCAATCGCGTGCTCAGATGCCCAATGAAAGTGTTCTGATGTACGTTGAAGACATGACACGTCTCTTCAGGCGAGCCGACCCTAGCATGCCGGAAGACAAGAAGCTCCGTCATTTGATGCGGAGTGTCAAAGAACAGCTCTTCGGTGGGTTTGTTCGTAACCCGCCGAGGACGGTTACCGAGTTCCTCACAGAAGCCGTTGCTATGGAAAAGGCGCTGCAGCAGCGGTCGAACCAGTATGACCGGCAAGTGAATGCTGCTTCGACAACCATCGGTCTGGGAGCCTTCGCGACTGACATTGAAGTGCTCCGCGAGCTAATACGATCCGTAGTCCGCGACGAGCTGCAACAGCTGCATCGGGCGCAGCAGCCTACGGTCAACTGCATCGCTGACATCGTGCGTGACGAAGTGCACCATGCACTCGGGGTACCTCAACCTCGCCCCGAAAGAACACCCCAGGCGAGTGAATTTCGGCGCACGACATACGCTGACGCGTTGAGGCGCAGTCTCCCTACATCGGCAACATCCCCACTCGCGGCGACCGATTTCCAGCGTGAGACGTATGGAGACACACTGAGCCGCTCCATCCCTGCATCAGCTCCGCTAAGTCCCGTTGCCCTCCACTCGGCACAGGCGGTACCTTACTTTCCCGACAACCGCCCTGTCACACGTAAATCAGACATTTGGCGTACTCCCGACCGACGACCGCTTTGTTATCATTGTGGTGAGGCCGGTCACGTATACCGAGAGTGCCACTACCGCCAACTTGGACTGCAGGGTTACGCTGCCAATTCACCTCGACCCCGCTTCGGACAGAGGCCGCCCGAAATTGAAGCGTTCATCGCCCAGCAGCGCGCGCCTCAGTCACCAAGACGCCAGTCGCGATCGCCATCACCGCGGCGATCCTATCCAAGTCGCGAAGGTACGTCGAGGATGACGCAGGGACGGTCTCCGAGCCCTCGCCTGGAAAACTGACGTCAGCGACCTACCGAGGCGAGGCCGCTGATGCGCGACGTGCTGAAGACCTCCAAGCGACGCGACCTCGACCCGACGGAGATTCGACGACGCCTGTACCCAGACATTTGGACCTCCAAGCGACGCGACCGCGACCTGACGGAGATTTGACGATGCCTGTACCTCAGCCTGCAGACAAGTTCGCGATGAACATACCTGTGCTCGTCGACGGGAGAAATGTCAGTGCGCTAGTCGACACCGGCGCCGATTACTCAATAATTAGCGTGAAATTGGCGAGCCTTCTCAAGAAAGTTATTATGCCTTGGACTGGGACGCAAGTTCGTACAGCTGGCGGACACGTTATCGCACCGCTTGGCGTGAGCACCGCTAGGATACGAATCCGAAATTGCACGTTTCTCGCTAGCTGCATTGTCCTGCGTGAATGTTCCCGTGATTTAATTCTTGGAATGGATTTTCTCCGGGAATATGGTGCCATCATCGACCTCAGGAAGCGTTACATCACTTTCTCTGCGGGGAACGCTACGGCACAAGATGATGCCTGCCGCCATAGAGCCGGACTTCGCGTTTCCGCCGACAGCGTAACTATACCGCCTCGTTCCAGCGTTATGGTTCAGGTGATATCTGAAGGGGCGCGCAACAGTCAAGTCCTAGCAGAAGGCAACATGTCCCTTTTGCTGAACCTCGGAATTTGCGCGGCATGAGGCATTATTGACCTTCGAGATGGCCGGGCTGAAATATTGCTCACAAATTTTACCAATGAGCATCGACACCTTTGTCGCGGCACTGCCATGGCCTACGTTGAAGCCTTGGAGGACGTGATTGAGTGTTTCGCTTCTGAAGAAACCGACGCCGATGAAGCCTCACTCGCAGGCATTGACATCAATAACGAGCTGCTGCAGGAGAAAAAGAAGGCACTGCGACAACTATTATCGGAATTCAAGGCATGCTTTGCGTCTTCCTCTAAAGTTAGTCAAACGCCAATCGCGCAACACAGAATAATCACCTACGACGATGCGCGTCCTATCCACCAGCAGCCGCATCGTGTCTCGCAAAAAGAACGCGAGGCAATCAAAGCACAAGGAAATGATTGACGATGGCGTCATCCAGCCTTCAAGCAGTCCGTGGTCTTCACCGGTCGTACTCGTCAAGAAGAAGGATGGCACGCTTCGCTTTTGTGTTGATTACCGAAAGCTCAACAACGTCACAAAAAAGACGTTTACCCGTTGCCGCGCATCGATGATCGTCGTTGCCGCGCACCGGCTACGACGAGCGAAGTACTTTTCATCTCTTGATTTAAAAAGCGGCTATTGGCAGATTGAGGTCGACGAGCGGGACTGTGAAAAAACTGCCTTTGTCACTCCGGACGGTCTTTACGAGTTCCGGGTGCTTCCGTTCGGTCTTTGCTCTGCTCCAGCAACTTTCCAACGGATTATGGACACTGTGCTGGCCGACCTGAAGTCGTAAAGCTGCCCCGTCTATCTAGATGATGTCGTTTTTTCAGCCAGTTTTTCTGAGCATCTTATCCGACTACGTCAGGTACCAAGAGCTGAAGTTTCTCGGTCATGTCGTCAGCGCGAATGGCGTCCGTCCTGATCCCGACAAAGCTGCTGCTGTGGCCGCTTTTCCAACCCCTACCGATAAGAGAAGTGTCCGGCGCTTCCTGGGTCTGTGTGCGCACTATCGGCGCTTTATCAGTAATTTTTCAAATGTTGCTGAACCGCTTACCCGTCTCACAAGAAATGATATGCCGTTCACTTGGAGCGCTCACCAAGAAGCCGCTTTCACCAAGCTCCGACACCGCTTGGCTTCACCGCCCGTTCTTGGACACTTTGACGAACAGGCCGAGACTGAAATTCATACCGACGCCAGTAACATTGGCTTGGGTGCGGTACTCGTACAACGGCAGGAGGGCGTTGAAAGAGTTATCGCTTTCGCAAGTCGCACTCTATCGCGCCCGGAGTCCAACTACACCAATACGGAGAAAGAGTGCCTTGCACTTGCAGTCATATGGGCTCTTGCAAAGTTTTGGCCTTACCTTTACGGCCGCCCATTCAAGGTCGTGACAGATCACCACTCGTTGTGCTGGCTGGCAAACTTGAGGGATCCTTCTGGACGACTGGCACGGTGGAGCCTACGCCTGCAGGAATACGATGTGACCATCGCATACAAGTCCGGGCGCACGCACGAAAACGCCGACACATTGTCGCGCGCGCCTGTCGAATCTCCTGATAACGACATTGAGGATGACAGCGCTTTCCTTGGGGCTGTAAGTGTGACAGATTTGTTCAACTGCAGTGCGCAGATGAGGAGTTACGGCCTATTATCGAACATCTAGAAGGCCGCAACGCCACTCTGCCCCGACAATTAGCTCGCGGACTGTCGTCCTTTTGTTTACGACAGGGCGTACTGTACAAGGACTCCCCTGCCAGCCACAAAACCTGCCTTTTAGGTCGTGCCAGCAGAGCTTCGTGCCGAAATTCTGTTCGCCTGCCACGATGAACCTCCGTCTGGCTACCTAGGCTACACCAGAACCCTTGCTAGAGTGCGCAAATCGTACTATTGGCCGAAACTCGCCACTTTCGTTAAACGGTATGTCCAAGCCTGTCGTGAGTGCCAGCGCCGGAAGTCGCCAGCTGTCTCTTGGGCCCGTTTCCTCGTTCATCTTCGAGAAACAAGTTTATAATCATCGCCACAGATTATTTGACGCGCTATGCTGAAGCAAATGCTCTGCCTCGAGGCACTGCTTCCGAGGTTGCGCAATTTTTTGTAAACAACATTGTACTTCGTCATGGCGCCCCATCGTGCGTCATTACCGACCGAGGAACGGCATTTACGGCACGGCTCATTGAAGACGCTTTCCTATTAAGTTACACGACGCATCGAAAGACGACTGCCTAATCACCCGCAGACAAATGGCCTGACCGAAAGGCTCAACAAAACTGAATGACATGCTTTCTATGTACGTAGACGTTCAGCAGAAAACGTGGGATGAAGTACTTCCCTACGTAACGTTTGCGTACAACACCGCGACGCAAGAGACCACCCGCTTCACGCCGTTCTACCTTGTTTACGGTCGTGAAGTTCAGACCATGCTTGAAGCAATGCTTCCATGCGACACCTTTGATGGTCTTGACCAAGACGCCGAGCTCTTCGTGCAGCGAGCCGATGAAGCACGCCAACTGGCTCGCACGAACATCAAGAAACAGCAGTGCATCGACACACGCCACTACAACCTCCGCCATCGCCAAGTTGAGTACCAACCAGGAGATCGGGTTCTGGTCTGGACTCCTGTCCGCTGCAAAGGCCTATCCGAGAAACTTCTCAGCCGGTACTTCGGACCTTATAAAGTGCTGTGGCGAGTGAGTGACGTCAACTACCAGGTTCTTCCTGACGGCAGCCAACCAACACGACGTCAAAAGACACTACCCGAGATTGTGCACGTTGTGCGGCTGAAACCGTACCGCACTCCATAACCACCATAGTTTGTGGACAATGTCATTCCTTTTGTTATTTATTTTTGTCGTGGACAATCATTGCCTCAGTGACATTGCCCTGCGTTCTATGACTGCGCGTCAGGAAGCGTTCGTGCGTGCATGTGCCTTCCACGCGTGTACTTCTACGTTCGCCCTGTAGTGTGTGTGCTTTTAGCATCGAGTCGATGCTCTTCCGAGGAGGGAGAATAATGCCACACCTTGCAACATGTGGGACATAATTAGAAAGCCGAAGACGCGCGCTAGTCCACGCGCCATGCGCCGGCACCTGCTTTGACGGGCGCCAGCGAAGAGGCAGACGAAGTTACTCCGATCCACGCGCAGGTGCTTGAGCTTTGCGTTTGTTCAGCTGGCGGTCAGAGACTCGACGCTCAACGCCTCAACGCTTCAGGTCGCCTGTTCTCCTAGAACTGTGACAATACGCTTTATCTGCCTTCAATGTCCTAAATTTCAGAGAGGAGGAGGGAGGAAAGAGAAAGGCAGAAGGCAAGGAGGTTAACCAGAATAACGTCCGGTTGGCTACCCTACACCGGGAAATGGGAAAGGGGAACACAGATGACGGAGAGTTTGAGTTTCCTCGTAACAGAATTAAGTTTTCTCGTACATTCAAATAGAGTCCGACGCTATCATATCTGTAGGCTGTATGAAGTCGTACTTTACAATTTTTCTGATGGATGTCTTACTTTGAGAAATTCAATTTTGTTCACTAACGATCTGCGCCGCCGCGACGGAGGCGCGCGGTCTGGGGCGGAAGGGAGGCCGCCTAAGCCTGTTCCACATAAGCGATTGAGCGAATGGAGCGAACAAAAGCGGCGTTACAGTGCCTAGACACTGTAGCGGCGTGGCGCCGCGAAGCTTTTCGCGAGGTTTCGTTTCGCATGCATTGCCACCGCGCATTTTCCACCGCTACGGTACCACCGCTGCGAATATCGTCCTATGCGCAGGCTTTCCCGCACTAGTCCTCCACTGGTCACGTGGCGAGGCGGGCCGTCATTGGTTCGGAAGCAGTGCTGCCGCGCTGCCACCGCGATGAAATTCCAACTTGCCCGAACCTCGCTGCTCCAGTGGCTAGTGCGCCGCCGCAGCTCGAAACAGGTTTGTGCGCCGCGGCGGTAGGAATAACCTAACCTAACCCCGTCCATGCGTACTAAAGAAAATAAGAATAAAAAGCAAAAGAAGTAAGCGCGAAAAAAAAAAAAAGACAAGTTCTGCCGTTTCAAATAGGATAACAGCGCCCAGAGAGCAGTTAGGGAGTGCAAAGAACCTCTCCCCATTGCAGCTCCCGTAGACAGTAGCGCCAGAACTCATAATTGTATGAAACTCTATGGGTGAAGGCGCAAACTCGCTAAACTTCAGTGATTCGAAGCGTTGATCTAGAGTGTAGGCCAGCATGCGGCCAGCCAAGCTAGTGCGCGATGCGCTCGAGCAGCTCTCGCGCCGGCCGCGTCAAAGTGCTCCGAACGCCGTCTGTCACGATGACGGCTCCATGACACATGACTGCACAGCGTCCACTTCTCGCCGACGCAGCTTAACCGCGTCACTGCGCCGCGCGTGGTGCGCGACCGGGCTAATTCCGGACGGTATTCGAGACTACGCCGGATTCGGGACTAATGCCCGATATGTCTACTAAACATCGGGCCCCTCGGTTTCCTTTCTTTTCGGTCATTACATAGCGAGGGTCTCGAATGCGGCAGCTTTAATGCCTTCAGGCAGCATGTGTGCTTATTGCCTTCACCCCCAAAAAGTTAACGTAGACGTGACGTGATGCCCGCGGCAGAAATGATGTTCTATATCCGCCAACAAGGCCGTGAGTGGTAGCGCTGGCTAACACTCCCAGGGTTGGGTTAGTTCTAGTAGATAAATGGAAACAGGGCCGCTCGATGAAACGCACGAGGTGCGGCCTGCCACATCGCGCGGCGAAGCATGGGCGGAGCTGTGAAGCGAAAGTTGACATTTGCCGCCACTTTTTAAAGGGTGGCGCTACTGCTGCGGGACTGCTCTCCCTCCGGGAAGGCGTCGCGGGAGAGATTTCGCGTCTCGCTTGCTTCCCTTTTGTCCGCACACGTGGTAGTATAAATGTGTCGAGGTCCTTGTCGTGTTGCATGTGGCACAATCCCGCGCAACTGTTGCGTGCTACTATTACGCAAGAAAAGAACCATTAATCCGCTATACTGAGTTTCCGAGCGACGTAGAACGCCATAAAGCACGGCTGTAAAACATTTCTCGACGGGGACAAGTGGCAAAGGAAGCAATATTTAGGAGCCGAGGGACACGTTTTTAATTGGTGTGTTCGCTTCACTTCACTGACGGCCAGACCGAGGAACTGTGTAAGGTGTTTCTAAGCAAATTGTTACAGCCGCTACTGGCGAACTGGACCGGGGACCTGAATGCAAGTGTGGAGCGGTTAAAACTCCCCTACAAGTCACGGAAGGTAGTACTATTTTAAAGCTCTTGAACGAGGCATTTTCCCGTGGCTTCACTTCGTGTAAATAAAGAAAATAACATTTGGCACAGCCTCCCTCGATCTTTTTTTTTTTCTTTTTACCATTGCAATTGCTGTATTCACGCTGAAAAACTTTTTTTTTCACTGCATCGTCTTTACATAAATATGCCACACGCCGGCAATGTGGCTGAATGTACAATCCGTTATAAATTGCTACCTACCCCATTTTTCTAGAAAGGTGAAACTAAAGAAATATTGCATGAAATAGTTATACCTATGTCAATAATGCACGCATTTGTAAGAAGTTTCATTTAACGTTTTTCATTTATTGCGATAGCAGTTATATGGACACTCCAAAGCAGATTTCTGCCGTCGCCGTCGCCGTGATGTTCCGTATGACGTCAATGGAGATGAAATCGTCGCCGCGCGCCGAACGCTGTATATGTGCGAGTGAAAGGGTTCACGCGGAGTGAACCCACGGCGGAGAACAAACGCGCGTTCTGCGCCGTGCTCCCTTAAGGGCTGCAGAAGTAGGCGTCTCTTTCCTCCTTTACAATCACCATATATGTAAAGCAAACCCGCCTTCTTCCGACGCGCGAAAGGCCGTGGGGGAAGGGGCGGGGAGGGAAGGGAGGCGATGTTTAGCTGCGGCTCCAAGTGCCTATTTATATAAAAACGTTGTAAGGCGAGAAGGTGGTAAAGACTTCCGACGCTGCTCGACGAGTGATGATGATAAGTGGTTCTTGAGGGAAAAGGGAAAGGTTGGCGCTATCATCGACGAGTGTCCCGTTCTGATGTCGTCGAAAACCTCCGAGCCGCCCCCAGAGGCTCCAGCAACAGTCACCAACGCCGCACGCGTTTTGTGCGAACACGGGCAAAACGCCGACGGCGTCGACAACAGTTCTGCGTGTTGCCGGTGCTGCTGCATGTCCAAGTTTATACAGCTGATAAAGCTACTATCATTACTCCGTATAGCTCTCTACAAATTTGCTATCGCAATTGATGCTCGCCTTTCGGGTGAAACTGCGACAACTTTTTTTTTAACCAGCAAACAAGCACGTCCAGCGAGGCAAGTAAATAAGCACACTCAACAAAAGCGTCCACTGTATCAGCAGTACTGCCTCTCAATAAAGAACTCGCCAGTTATCTTGAACGATGGTCATAAGGCTCGAAACCAGCGGCATAAGTGCGCCGTCCTGGCCTATGTGAGCCTATTAGCGGCCCAATACCGAATCCTGGGTATATTGATATCCTTACAGGCAGCGTTGATATTTTATTTTATATTTTGGAAACAAAACAACTCTCGCGTCAATAAAATGTAAACGCGAAGCGCGGCCGCTGTGCGAAGCATGCGGACGGCGCCAAAGCAACGCTCCCATCCGTGCGCCTGTCCCTAGGGTGCCTCGATGCCAGCGCCGCGGCACCCTACCTGTCCCGGAGTAGTGGCGCCGCTGCGGTGGCGCAGAGAACTAGGCGCCTCGCACCGGTTTCGGGCGACGTGGCAGGCCGCACCTCGTGCGTTTAATCGAGCGGCCGTGATGGAAATACCTCAGAAAGTGGATGGGATAACGGCGTCGCGGTAGCTCAATATGTAAAAGCATTGCATGCGTAATGCGAAGACGTGGGTTCGTATCCCATCTGCGGCCAGTTGTTTTTATTGCGATAGCAATTATATGGATACTCGAGGCAAATTTTTGCCGTCGCCGTGATGTTCCGTATAAAGTACAAGGGCGATAACACCTTCGCCGAGCGCCATATGCTGTTTGTGCGACTGGAAGCGTGCGAGGGTGAGTCGACGACCGCGGCTCAATCTCGCGCGCGCAATGGAGGAAAGTGGGCAAGAAGCGCGCCGTCTACCGTCACGCGTATGGTACTGGGGGGAGGGCAGAGAGGGCGGGGCGGGGGCGCTGTACATCGCCAGCAACTGCTTATGTGGTCGCGCGGGCGCGGACCACATAAAAAGCCATCTGCTTTCGGGGCACAGCCTAGGTGGGCCGACGGCTCGTAGTTCTGTGTGGCTCTGTGTTCTCGCCGCTCAGTTCGCGTTGAAGCGATAGACAGCCCGAAGACTTCGCTCGCTGCTGCTGCCGCACTTCCTCACGCCAGCGTTTTGACGGCGAACGTCCGCGGTCATCGAGTGTGATGTGTTCACGTCTGCGTGTGCGCGCTGACACCATGCTTGTTAATTTAGTTAGTAAGCGAATGTTTACTAGTTTATACGGCCGATAAAGCTATTATCTTTACTTGGTATGGCTGGTTACTAATTTGCTATCGCAATCGATGCTTCACCTTTCGGGTGAAATTTCGTCTTTTTTCATCGACTTTCATTTCCCTTTACTTATCATTTCTTTAATTACATGAAGAATTGCACGTAATTTCCGCTATGCTGTCCTTGGTGTCATTGTTTGTTGGCTTCTTATGATATGACAATATATATATATATATATATATATATATATATATATATATATATATATATAGGGTGTTTCATTTTAGCTGCACCAAAATTTTAAAAATTGCCTGTGGCAGATAGCACAATTATAATCCTTCATCTAAACTACTCGATGAGGCGGCCATTACTTCCACGAGAAATCAAAACGCCTAATTGAGTAATTAGCATATTTACGCTAGTTAACTTTTTAATTAATGATTTTACGGCACATCTTTCAATCTACGAATTATAGCCGCTGAGTTCGCAAGGCGTATCCACTTGGAACGAATTCTCAGGACTAAACCAGTTTCGAGATATTAATGTTTAACGTGTCCGACGAAATGTATGGGCGTTCCAGTTAACTTTTTGAGGAAAACGCTGTTTTGTGCATTGAAGCACAAAGTTAACTGGAACGCCCATGCATTTCGTCGGACACTTTGAAAGTTATTATCCCGAATTGGTTCAGTCCTGAGAATTCGTTCCAAGTGGATACGCCTTGCGAACTCAGCGGCTATAATTCGTAGATTGAAAGATGTGCCGTAAAATAATTAATTAAGAAGTGAATTAGCGTAATTATGCTAATTACTCAATTAGGCGTTTTGATTTCTCGTGGAAGTAATGGCCGCCTCATCGCGTAGTTTAGATCAAGGATTATAATTGTGCTATCTGCCACAGGCTATTTTTAAAGATTTGGTGCAGCTAAAATGAAACATCCTGTATATTGTGAGCATTATTCATACACTTCATATTCTCAATCTGTACATACTCATCATCACCATTCTTGGTCTGGTGGTGGGGCTCTCCCTTGAGAGAATAAAGAAGAGAGTGACCGCCTAAACGATGTCTCGCAATATATATGGAACATCATGGCGACAAATGGCCCCAGGGGCACATACACGTATACTCGGTAGCACTTAACGGCCCACGTAAGAGAGAGGCTAGACACATATCTGATGACCAAAAGCGGGGGTAATCCACAAAGAAATAATTTTCCTTACGAATAAATTCAGGTTTTACGTTCCAGAACTATATTCTGATTAGGAGGCAAGCCGTAATGCGGGACTTCGGATTAATCAAATGCACGGTACAGAGCGTTTCCGCATTTCGCCTCCATCAAAATGTAGCCACTGCGGCAGGAAATCAACCCCGCGACCTTGGGCTTAGCAGCGCCACGCTATAGCCATGCACTACGCCAAAAAAGGTGGATTTGGCCGAATTTTCCAGCGCGGAGTGGCACGCGTAGTATAGCGTATACCCCCTCCGGGCGCTTCACCAATGTGCAGGCTCGGCACGCGGGCCCGCTGCTGTGGCTGATGCTGTTCGTGATGTGCGTGATGTCGCGCACCTTCAGCCGGCTCATGCTGCTGGCGGTGGGCGCCCTGCACCCGGCCTACCTGTCGTGCAAGGCGGTGCGCGCACGCAGCCCGCGCGACTACGTGCGCTGGATGATGTACTGGGTGGTGTTCGCCGTCTTCCTGTGCGTCGAGCCCCTGGCCGACCTGGTGTTCGGCTGCTGCCTGCCGCTCTACGCGGAGCTCAAGATCGCGTTCGTCTTCTGGCTCCAGTCGGGCACCACGCGCGGCGCCAGCCTCGTGTTCCGCAAGCTGGTGCTGCCCGAGTTCACCCGGCGCGAGGACAACATCGACTCCCACCTCGGACAGCTACACACCAAGGCCTCGCAGGTGCTGTTCGGCCGCCCGCTCGTGGACAGCCTTGTTACGCCACCTTTGCGTATAGACGAGCAACACGGAATGAACACGTGTGAGATGCACATGTAAGCAGGGGCGGATCAAGCTTAGCCTCAAGAGTTGTGGTGGGGCGGGTGGTTCAATGCACGGTCATGTCTGTCGGCGCGCATGCCTCTGCAGAGGGAATAAGTAAGTGGATGTAGGTATACAGTGTAGGCGTATAAGATAAAACATGCACCCAGGCGCGGATCCAGGGGGGATGTCCGGATGTCCTGACCCCCCCCCCCCCCCTCAGATTTCTGCATCGCCCCCTCGCTGACAGGGGGATGGCCCTGTCGCAGAAAATATGGCCACCGGCATTCTTGAAAAGCATTTTTCGCGAGTACCACTGATATCAGCCACGTAGCTTGCTCACAAGCTTAGTTGTATTCCGTCGGAGTGTGGTGTCGCGAAGTTGCCGTAGTTATTTTTTCTCATGAACACCTTGGACCTCCTGGCGCCGGCGGTGCCTTACTCGTCCCGTCGGTGGCGTCGAATGAACGAGGTTGCCAAGCACGCCGATGTCCGCGCGAGCGCCTTCGCGCCTGATCAACTTAGTTGCCCCTTGGGGTGTCATCGGTTGCCTCATTGGCTGTCATCGGTTCCGCGACCAACCTGCTTAATGAAAGAGATCACTTGCTGAAGTGTTCATATACAGTGTTTGTCCGAAAAGAAATGTCAGTGATTATATTGTGAAGCGACTAAACGTCGCAGCGCGCTAAGACCAGTTGGGATTGGTGGAAGGGGAAGTTAGCATACGCACGCATGGTCGCTCAGTCGTCTGCAACAATCTGGAGAGTAAGGACAAGGTTTTTCGTCAACTCATTTTTATTTACCGTGCAAGCCCTAATGCAGCGCTCATTGGAACAAAGGATTGCCATCGAGTTGTGTGTGAAACTCGGCAAGTCTGCAGTGGAAACTTTTCCAATGATAAAGACAGCTTTTGGTGATAATTGTTTGTCAGAACGTCAAGTTTACCGGGGGCACAACGCCTTTTTAGAAAGTTGTGAAGAGGTCAGCGATGAAGCCCACGCTGTACCGCCATCAACGACCATCAGCGACGAAAATGTGACGCGCGCGAGAGGTCTTTTGTACTCAGACCCTCGTTTGAGTGTCCGTTTAGTGGCACAGACAGTAAACATTCCAAAAAGCACCGTTCACGAGATTTTGACGAATAATTTTCAAATGCGAAAAGTGTGCGCGAAGATCTTGCGCAAAATATTAATGGGCGACCAACAATCAAGCCGAGTTGAAACATGACAGGAGGTTTGGGACTTGTGCGAAAGTGACCCCCACGTTTTGGACAATGTCATCACAGGTGACAAGACTTTGGTGTTTGAATACGACCCCGAAACAAAAAGGCAAAGTGCCAAGTGGCACAGCTTGGCGTCCCCTCGCCCCAAGAAGGCCAGAATTAGCAAGTCAAAGTTCAAGACCGTGCTGATTGTGTTCTTTGACATCAGGGGTCTTGTCCACCATGAGTTTGTACCCCATGGCACAACCGTGAACGCCAAATTCTACGTGAAAGTGCTCAAGCGACTCAAACGAAGGATTCATCGCACCCGGCCTGATATCGGGGGCGATTGGAAACTTCACCATGACAACGCACCATGCAGCCTGCACCGCCTTCCTCGTGACCGGCTTCCTGGCCGATTGAAAGATGTCAACAGTTCCCCAGCCGCCCTACAGTCCCGACGTGGCTCTCCCAGGCTTCTTCTTTTTGCACTTGAAAATTCCCATGAAAGGACATCATTTCGTGACAGTTGGCAAAGTCGAAGAGGCTTGCACCAAGGCTCTAAAGGACATTCCTGAGGAGGCCTACCGTGACGCCTTCGATGGTTGGAAATCTCGCTAGAACCAATGTAACGAAGCAGGAGGAGCATTGGTTCTATTTTGAAACATTTTATTGTGTTGTACCGATCTGATCAATAATTTCTTTTTAATCGCCTCACTGACATTACTTTTCGGACAAACCCTGTATAAATAACAACTAACAGCTAAACTAAGAACTACGCATGGGCAACTTTTTTAACTGTAGCACTCATTAATGTGATCACAGTTACACGTTGACAATATCCCGTACGAGCACAGTACCGTTCGTACGCTACAAGTTTTTCATTGTAACTTCGCAGTTTTATTGCCGTACATTAGGCATAGTAGGGTCAAAGCCGCTGGATCCGTTTATCCGAGTGGGCGTTCTCGCGGAGCAGGGCGAAGTCTCGAGCAGCGGCTGCGAAAGTGGGGGAGCGTGACGTGAGCGGTCAACGCCAGCGCGCGGGCCTAGGATGGCGTCGCGCGGGAAACAAAACATGAAGATGCTGGCTCGCGCTCTCGGCTACTAGAACACATCGTTCTTCTTGTAGGTGGCGTCGTGAGTCTTCATACGCGGTGGTTCGCATATCGTAAACAACAAGCGTAGTAGTTGCTGCGTTGGAGCTCCAAAGCAAACGAAGGTGTCTCAGCCGAACACAAAGAATCTCCTTAAGGAAATCAATGTGTCCCAACAGAACTCCAAAGACGGGCCCGTGCTTACGCATTTATAACGAACCTGCAACAGATCATCCCAAATTTTATTTTAAGAAGCAATACAGGCTAGATATACCAGGTGTTCAAAATTAAGCATTATGGTTTTCTTAAAGTTAGGCACATGCGAGGCACGTGAAGAGCACCTGCGCAAATAAGTTATGTGGCCAGGGGGACACAAAGTAAGGTGATAATTATCGTTGTCAGCAGCCGAATTGACTAAAATTGAATAATTAACTTTTTTATTGACTGCAGTAAGAAACACGACTGCCTCGCAAGAAACACGACTGCCTCGTAAGTTTTCAATACAAACATACCCACTTACTGCAGTCGACAAAAAATGATTGTTCAATTTTAGTTAATTGGACTGTTCACAGCTACTATTATCATCTCACTTTGTGACCCCTCTGGCTACATAACTTATCTGCACAGGTGGACTTCGCGTGCCTCGCAGTGCCTCATTTTAAGAAAAGCATAAAGCTTAGTTTTGAACACCCTGTATTTCAGGCACAGCCGCCAAGCACATGGCTGTATTGGGTAACGTCCTTTTCCTATAAGCTCGGAGAAACCGATATCTGGCTTCGCTACAGGTCTTTTTCCTCTTTCTGGGGTTTTACGTGCCAAAACCAGTTCTGATTATGAGGCAGGCCGTAGTGGAAGGCTCCGGATTAATTTTGACCACCTAGGGTTCTTTAACGTGCCCTACAACGCAAGCACACGATTTCAACCTCCATCGAAATGCGGCCGCCGCGGCCGCGATTCGATCCCGCGATCTCGGGCTCAGCAGCGCAACGCCTGAGCTGACTGAGCCACCATTGTGGGCTACAGGTGTTGCTCTAGACGTATAAAACGCGGGTTTATCGTGAGCAGAAACGGTGAATTTCGATAAATAAGAAAGGCTACTATCATCATCATCATCATTGACAGAAGCTGACCCCCCCCCCCCCCTCAAAAAAAACCTGGATCCGCCCCTGCATGCACCTTGCGGATTTTAGCGGTACTTAGAACGAATATTTATTTAGAAGGTGTACATGGCAGTATAGAGACTACCTATACTTTAACTGGCGAAAGGAGAGCTGTGAGGACACGCGCAGTCTAACGCTAACGCCCAGACGAACGATTGGCGCCTGAAGCGATCAAGTTTTGGGCCGCGTCCTAATTGTCCTCGTCTTTCATCTTCATTCCCTACCCGGACGCAAGCTCTCGCCGTGGTGTGGAACTGCTATACTTCACTGCAGCATATTCTCTCCGTTATTCTTTTCTTGGCTGTTGAGAAGACGCTCTTTGACTACCACGATGGCACCATGCGTCAGATCGCAGTGAGTTTTCTTGCACCCAATGACAGAGCATCTAAAAGCCGACGTCACGGTCACACCAGTCACGTATAAGCGTTCTCACGAAGGAAGAAACGACTATTAGGCATAGCATGACGTCAGGCGCAATATAACACACTCGCCAGGCGGTGCGGCCACGCGGAACTCTTGCCTTGCAGATGGAGTACCGTTTAATTGTTGGAAAGCCGTCCTACGGTTGAGGATGGATCAGCTGCTCAGCCTTCGGTGCTGTACCCTCTTGGCGGTGGCGCGCGGTATTTATGCTCGTAGGGACAAACAGAGCATGTTCGCTGACAACATCGTAATATCATCTCTTCTAGTATGTTTGATCTCTCTCCCACGTAAATATATAATTAAGCGAGTAGCACTACATTAGGATATGACAGGTGAAGTTGCTCAAGCCGCGTACAACTAATGTTATATTCACATCCGCGACATCCGCAGTAAACGCAGCCGTCGAAGATTTTTGTGATTGCTCATGCAGCACCGTTTTCCACACTGTATACTGATGATGATGATTGTTGGAGTTTTTTGGCGCAAGGGCCAGATGTGGCCAAAGAGCGCCAAGGCGATGATAATGACTTGTCAGTGGTACATGAATGGTGAATTAGAAGGTGTGGATAAAACAGATGCGGCATGGCTGTAAAGAGGCCTAAAATAGTCGCTGTAAAATGCGTAAAATCTATAGGTACTAAGAATATGGCAATGACTAATGAAGTGTGCTATGGATACGAGGGATGCATTGTGAAAGATTGATGATATACTAAAATATGTCAGAGGCTAAAAGTTTCAAAAACACTAATGCCTTAACAGAGCCCTTGAGATGTAAGGGCCTGGAGGCATGTGCTATACTGAGCTATTATCACAGTGGCATCCTCCTGAGAATGGATGCGCTATTTATTTCTTGGGCTGATAACATGCAAGACAACATCATTCAAAAAAGCGAGGACTGCTTTGGTAATGAAAAGCGGTTCTTTGCCAAGAAACATAGCGGGATGAAGAAGGATAGAACAGCGGTATGCCAGAGGAAAATGTTTCTTCCTCTCTCTCTCGGCTTCCCTACACTCCAGGAGGACGTGAAGAACGGTGAGCCTCTCGCCACATCTACCACAGGTTGGAGGATCATTACCATTCAATAGAAAATTGTGGGTACCATATGTGTGTCCTATTCTGAGGCGACAGAATAGGACATCAGTTCGCCGTGTTTTTGATGCAGAGGGCCAGAAACCTAACTGTGGCTTAATCAAGTGAAGCTTACTATTTGTTTGCGCATCCCACAAGCGTTGCCAGTGGCTTCGCAGTTTCTTCCGCAAGAAAGGTTTCAAATCTGTTACAGGGACAGCAGCGGTAGGATTAATAGCGTGCGATGTTATTGATGTGGCCATTTGGTCAGCAAGAACATTACCCTCGATGTCTCTATGCCCAGGCACCCTAGCATATTATGATTTGTTGTTTAGACGCATAAACAGAGCAGATCAGTGAGTAGAGGTTGATAATTACAGGGTGTTTATGTTTTTGCGGCATCATTAACGCTTTAACAACGCTTAAAGAGTCGGTAAATATTACAGCCTTTTGGAGTTTCAATCTATCAATGTGTTTCACCGCCGATAGTACTGCATAGGCCTCTGCCGTAAAGATGCTTGTGTGGGGATAAAGTACATCGGATTCCGAGAAGGACGGACCGACTGCCGCATAGGAAACGCCAGCATGTGACTTTGATGCGTCTGTGTAAAATTCAGGGCAAGAGTATTTTGACTTTAGTTCTAAAAAGTGCATTTGAATGTGTGCATCTGGCGCGTGTTTTGTGACTTCAATAAACGATGTGTCACATTCAACCAGCTGCCACTGCCACGGCGGTAGCAGCTTCGCTGGAGGCATTAGGCAATGTTCAAGTAGTGAAGCACCCATTTCTTCACTGAGCTTTCTCACGCGTAGCGAGAAGGGCTGCTTCGCTGTTGGTCGATTATTAAATAGTGTGGCAGATGTGGTATCGTTTATGGTAAAATAGGTAGGATGTGTACGGTTTGAATTTATTTTAAGGAAATATGTAAAGCTGGCATAAGTCCTCTGAAGGTGGAGCGACCACACGTTTGCTTCCACATAAAGGCTTTGTATGGGGCTTGTCCTGAAGGCCCCAGTCGCGAGGCGGATTCCTAAATGGTGAACAGGATCCAACATTTTTAAAGCGCTGGGTGCAGCAGACTGGTAAACTATCGCCCCGTAGTCAAGTCGTGAGCCGACAAGGCACCTGTACAAGTTCAAAATGCATTTCCTGTCACTGCCCCATGTTGTACGCGACAGCAGCTTCAATAAGTTCATTGTTTTCAGGCACTTAGCCTTCAAGTATTTGATGTGCGGAACGAATGTGAGTTTTGAGTCCAATATGATGCCTAGAAACTTGTGCTCTTTGCTTACAGGTAATGTGGTACCAGACAGCTCAATAGCAGGGTCTGGTACTATTCCTCTCTTATTAGTGAAAAGGACGCATGTGCTTTTCTGTGGGCTCAACCTAAAACCGTTTTCATCAGCCCATTTAGCCACTTTATTTAAGCCATGCTGGACATGTCGTTCGCAGACAGCAAAGTTGCACGATTTAAAACAATCTGGACATCATCTACATATACAGAGTAGAACATCGTTAGTGGAATAGCCGTGCGTAGAGAATTCATTTTCACAATAAACAGTGTACAGCTAAGCACACCGCCTTGCGGGACACCAGTTTCCTGGGTGAAAGACCTAGACAAGGCCTGGCCCACCCTTACACGAAAGGTACGGTTAGAGAGGTAGCTTTCGATAGTACTCAACATGTTTCCGTGGACGCCCATAGTGGAAAGGTCTCGAATGATACCGAAGCGCCATGTGGTGTCATACGCTTTCTCTAAGTCAAGAAATACGGAGAGAAAAAACTGTTTGTGTATAAAGGCATCCCTTATGATTGTCTCCATGCGGACAAGGTGGTCTGTAGTCGATCTACCTTCTCGGAAGCCACATTGGTAAGGATCTAGTATGCCGTTGCTTTCTAGGACACAAATTAGACGCCGGTTAATCATCTTTTCGAAGAGCTTGCACAGACAGCTTGTCAAAGCAATGGGTCTGTAGCTACTGGGCAAGGACGGGTCCTTGCCCTGTTTAAGTACGGGGATTACTATAGCTTCTGTCCAAGAAGATGGAATGTAACCAGCGGCCCACATGACATTAAAAAGAGAGAGGAGGGTCTTTTGTGTTTCAGTGTGTAGGTGCTTGATCATTTCATACATGATACGGTCAGCACCTGGTGCTGAGGTGTTGCAACAAGCGAGAGCAGTTTTAAATTCAGCTAAACTAAACGGGCGGCTGTAATCTTCATTTCGAGCACATTCCCGGTCAACGGGCTGTCGCTCTGCACGCTCTTTGAACCTAAGGAATGTTTGTGTGTAATGAGATGCACTGGAGACATATTGAAAGTATTCGCCCAGACAATCTGCCTGATCCTCCAGGCAGTCTCCTTGGATATTCACTAAGGGCGGCGGGTTCGTCTCACGGCCCTTTAATTTATTAACCCTATTCCATACTTTTGCCTCATCTGTGTAAGAGTTTATACCAGAAATGCACCTCTCCCAACTCTCTCTCTTTGCACGTCTACGTGTCCTTCTGCCTTGCGATTTAACCTGTTTAAAATTAATAAGGTTTTCGGCAGTAGGAGAATCGCGAAGCAATCCCCATGCTTTGTTTTGATTTTTGCGCGCTTTACGACATTCTTCGTTCCACCAAGGAATGCGGCGCTTCTTAGTCAGTCCGTTAGTTTGTGTAATACATTTTGTAGCAGCATCAATAATAAATCCTGTTAGATATGTTACGGCGTCGTCTACGTTAAGAGCAACAATGTCATGACGGCCTAGGTGTGTCAGCTCTCGGAACAGTTCCCAGTTGGCCGAGTCTACGCTCCATCGAGGTGATCGTGGCAAGCATCCATCTTGTTTCGTTGAGTTTTAACATAATTGGGAAGTGGTCGCTTCTTAGGGGTTCTTGACGACCGACCACTCCAGGTATGGCATTTGTGTGCTCGACACTATGCTTAAGTCTATGGACGAGTATGTGTTGTGTGTAATGCTGTAGTATGTAGGTTCTTTCTTGTTCAATAAACATTCACCTGAAGAAAACAGAAAATTTTCTATAAGGCGCCCTCGCGCATCGCAACGAGAGTCGCCCCACAGGGGGCTATGGGCATTAAGATCACCTACGACTATGTATGGTGGAGGAAGTTCATCGATGAAGCTCTGAAACTGCGTTTTGGAAAGCTGATAGGAAGGGGGGGGGGGTGTAGACAGAGCTAATGGTGACTAGCTTACCAAACAACAATGCTCGGACAGCAACTGCCTCAAGGGACGTTCGGAGGCTTAATTGCTGACATGCAACGCCCTTATTGACCATTACGGCTACACCCCCCGATGAGGCGAGAGCGTCGTCGCGGTCTTTGCGGAAAGTGACATATTGCCTTAGAAAGTTTGTCTGTGTTAATTTTAAGTGTGTTTCTTGTACACACATCACCTTTGGATTGAATTTGCGGAGGAGTTCTTTTACATCATCAAGATTACGTAGAAGTCCTCTCACGTTCCATTGTAACACTTGGGTATCCATATTGGAAGAGAAGTTAGTGATGTGTGCAAAGAGAAATAGAAGTTACTTCACGGGACCTTTCCAGGCCCCGTGATGGGGGTTTTGCCTTTCTTCCCGACGCGCTCGAGGGAGCTGCGCGGTTCTTTGGGCGTCTGAGACGCCGGTGGTTTGCTTGTATCCATCACCTCGTCTGAGGCGGTGGATAGTGCCCGCTCAGCGGGGACATTCGCGGGGGTTTCGGGCCTTACTGCACGGGCAGTGGCCCTGGGTCCAGCAGGCCCGCGGGTCTGCTGGCCCTCCTTGGCAGGGGGCGGAACAGCGCTGGCTGCTCCAGCCGGGGGGGCTGGTGACGTGACCGCCGTCACACTCCGTGTGACTTGGGCGGCCGCCGGATGATGTGGTGCTGCCCCCCGGCGCGCCACATCGGTGTATGAAGGACTGGACTGATTGTGGAGATGGAAACGCTTACGTGCCTCTGGGAAAGATAGGTTTAGTTTGACTTTCAATTCTATAATTTGCTTCTCTTTCTTCCACGAGGGGCACGATCGCGAGTAGACGGGATGATCTCCTTCACAGTTGGCACAACGGGTTGCTGAAGTGCAAATGTCAGAAGCGTGTTCATTTGAACTACACTTAGCACAAGTAGCGCGCCCTCGGCAGTTTTGCGACCCATGCCCAAAACGCTGACACTTGAAGCATCGGCGGGGATTCGGGATGTATGGTCTGACACGTAGCTTGCAGTAGCCGGTTTCAATTGATTCTGGTAGGTCGCTAGTTCCGAAAGTAATGATAATATGCTTGGTAGGTATTTGCTTATCATCTCGCCTTAGTGTTATCCTCTGCACCTTGACTACGTTCTGGTCTTGCCATCCTTCAAGTAATTCACTTTCACTCAGTTCAAGAAGGTCATCTTCCGAGACGACACCGTGCACTGTGTTCATCGACCTGTGTGGGCCCACTGAAACAGGAATGTCTCCAAATGCCACAAGTTTAGAAAGTTTATCGTACTGTAGTTTGTCGCGGACTTCGAGAAGAAGGTCGCCACTTCCCATCTTTGTTACCTTATAGCCTGGGCCGATTGCTTCCTTGAGAGATTTTGCTACAACAAAGGGTGAAATCATTCGGACTGTCTTAGTATCGTGTTGACTATGTATTACATGGTACTAAGGAAATATTTCTTTGGGTTGCAAAAAAAAGATTGAAAATTTCATCAGTGCGCCCCCTTTTCAGGGAGCGATCAGGTAGTGAGGGAAAAGCGTTAGCCATATAAAATTGCAAAATTCGGCGGCGATGGTAGCCACCCACCACCGAGCCCAACAAGGGGACGCTACAAGGTTGGAATACTTGCAGACGCCAGCCATGCATCGCCGCTATAACCTAATATGAAATACCCAAGGTTGGATAAGTACACTAGGTTAACCCTTGCCGCCCAGAAATTCAGAAGTGAGAAGAAGTGACTAGAAGACAGGAAAGATAGAAAAGCAAGAGAGAAAGACAAAAGATTGAAGAGTGGGACAGGAAAAGGCGACTGCCGATTTCCTCCAGGTGGGTCAGTCTGGAGGTGCCGTCTATGTGAAGCAGAGGCCGAAGAGGTGTGTTGCCTCTGCCGGGGGGCCTTAAAGGTCCAAACACCCGGCATCGGCTCGACCTCCAGGATCCCCCTTTCCGCAGACACGGCTAAGCCGCGCACGGCTACACGCAGGAGGGTCCAACCCCCATGTGCTCGGGTACCACACTGTATACTGTCAAGTCTATATACGCACTAGTAGATTTAAAGCGAGTTGGGCATAGATTTCCATACTCTGCTTGTAGAGAGCGCAAATGTCTACGGGCCCATGCTTGGTGTTAGCAGGGTTGCATATATGGTTACAGGAAAGACAAATTCTGAGCCTCACGGTGAAAAAAAAAATTCACCGACGATTACGATACTTACTCCCTAATGCGAAATTTGAGCGCAGCTCTATACGTGTTTTCATTTCGCCATATATTGGCTGGCGCGGACAATCTGTCTTGTGCGGCACGCTGCAAACCAAGCGAAGTGTAGTGCGACTGCTTTGCTAATCGGGAGATCGCGAGAGGCAGCGCGTTGGTGACGCGTGGGAGCGATTCACAGTAGCCGCCTCAGACACCTGCTCATGTAGCGCTTCGTTTGGCGCTCGCTACATCTGGCGGCATCTCGTAGTCATCGTCGCCGCAGAGCCCGTCTTGCGTGGCACTGCTCTTTTCTTCTCACGCTTTCGCCATACCCTCTTCCTTTTCCGCTTTCATGCTCGCGCTCTCTTCGCTATCGCCGTCTTTCATCTCACGCTCGCGGCAGGAAAGCTGCGCTTGAGCGTTTGTTTTGTAAGCATCTGCGCGAGTTGTAAGCATCTGCGAGGGAGGCGGCGAGAAGGTGGTAATTACTTCCGACGCTGCTCGACGAGTGTCCCGTTCTGATCTCGTGGAAAACCTCCGAGCCGCCCCCAGAGGCTCCTGCAACAGTCACCAACGCCGCGCGCGTTTTGTGCGAACGCGGGCAAAACGCCGACGGCGTCGACAACAGTTCTGTGTGTTGCCGGTGCTGCTGCATGTCCAAGTTTGTACAGCTGATAAAACTACTATCCTTATTCTGTATAGCTCTCTACAAATTTGCTATCGCAAGTGATGCTTCGCCTTTCGGGTGAAACTGCGACAACGTTTTTTTTTTGTTTTTTTTTAACATTGAAAAAGCAATCGCGTGCAACACGCGCAACACGAGACACGAATTGCGGTGGGGCTGTACTATGGTGGCTAGAAGGGCCACCATAGCTGTACTCCATGTCGTGACACGGCCGTGTGTGCCATCCGTGGTCCTGCTACAAGGCATAGGCCTGATATTGAACAGCTCAATGTTAAAAAAATCAATTTTCAATTAATTGAATTGAATTCAATGTTCAATGAATGTATTTAATTCAATGTTAAAAAAACATGCGCAGATGCTTACAAAATAAACGCTCAGGCGCAGCTCGGAAGCATTTATGTAAAGAGCACAGGGGCAGACTTTGTCATTCTTAAAGTCACAATTAGCTTGCATGTGCGGTTCTAATCATGACTGAAACCAAAAATAACAGTTCAGTTATTTTTACGTTGATCAAAATTTCTGAGGATCGGGTCATGTCGCGGTAACCAAGGAACAATACTCCACTCAAACCGAAATAAATCGGTGCCAGGGGCACTCTGAACCGGTCACCAGAACAATGATAACCCGATCCTCGAAAAGGCGAATCAAGATAAATCAATTGTCTAGTGTTGCGCACTAACCGCAACTGAAAACAAGTCGTTCGGCCGGGTTGAGTCCCTGGTTAAAATTAGTAATGCATATTTCAATGATAAATCTACGCGCACAGCGAAAAAGCAGTCGCTACATCCTTACATTTAGACCGCTTGTTCAGGTCTCTTGATGTCCGCACAGCATACATCTCGTTGACGGCAGCCAAGGACCTCTAAAAAAACTTAAGCTCATCGTCTAACTTCAGGTAGCCATGGGAGTAGTCGTCTTCATGATGATGTAACCCTTGGAGGTACTTTTCGATCACCTTCTGTCGGTCAGGAGGCTCGCTCCTCCTTGCATTCCGCGCTTTCTCAAGCGAAACAAAACAACGCACGCCGCGAATATGATACGCGCGCCAACTTCTCGCTCACGTTGAATGAGCTGATCCGAACTGAGACCGCGTCGCTAAACAGAGGAAAAAAAAGGTGATGTAGGTTTCACCTAAAAAGGCGAAGCATCAAGTGCGATAGCAAATTTGTAGAGAGCCATACGGAGTAATGATAGTAGCTTTAACAGCTGTATAAACTTGGACATGCAGCAGCACCGGCAACACGCAGAACTGTTGTCGACGCCGTCGGCGTTTTGCCCGTGTTCGCACAAAACGCGTGCGGCGTTGGTGACTGTTGCCGGAGCCTCTGGGGGCGGCTCGGAGGTTTTTGACATCAGAACGGGACACTCGTCGAGCAGCGTCGGAAGTCTTTACCACCTTCTCGCCTCACAACGTTTTTATATAAATAGGCACTTGGAGTCGCAGCTAAACGTCGCCTCCCTTCCCTCCCCGCCCCTTCCCCCACGGCCTTTCGCGCGTCGGAAGAAGGCGGGTTTGCTCTACATATATGGTGATTGAAAGAGACGCCTACTTCTGCAGCCCTTAAGGGCCGGAGCACGGCGCAGAACGCGCGTTTGTTCTCCGCCGTGGGTTCACTCCCCGTGAAAGCGCGCGTCCCTCGCGCGCCCTTTCACTCGCACATACAGCGTTCTGCGCGCGGCGATTTCATCTCCATTGACGTCATACGGAACCTCATGGCGACGACGACGGCGACGCCGACGGCAGAAATCTGCTTTGGAGTGTCCATATAATTGCTATCGCAGTAAAAAGAAAATGGTGATACGTCATCGAGGCGAGGGCACATCATCGAGGCGAGGCTCCGCCCCTGCACGGATTTGTTGTGAAAACAGTCGCACCCTCACTCCTCTCCACCTCGCATCCGCTATGCTGCGCGATGCTATTTTTATACTCTGCTTTCACTCTCTCTCATCTCTCTCTCCTCCAGCTCGGCGAAGCTGCGGACGACGGAATGATAATTATAGCGAGGGTCTAACAGCTCCGCTGTAATACATTCTTGCAGGACTACTTTCGTGGGGGGCGTACATTCATTCATTCATTCACAAAACTTTATTAGAGTCCTGAAGCTCGGTTTTCTCAGACCGAGGCGGGCCGCGTCCACGTCGGCACCGTCAGGCCGAGCCTTATGGCGCAATCGTGCATTGCCCCCTGCAAATTCTGTCTATCGTGATCTCGGGTATCAGGCGTCTCACAGAGGGTCGCGCTCTATAGCTTACGCCGCCGGTGCGTCTCGAAACGGGTAGCTGGCCCATATGCACTACCGTAGCGGCACACGGAGGCTAAGCTGACCCACGCCGTCCCCCGAACTTTCTTGAGAGTTGCTAACGTGGTGATGAGTGGCGAGGTCGACTTGTTAGAGGAATAGAACATGGCAGAATTAGGCCAAGCCTATTTAAAGAGTCAGGCATGCTCTTATACTGGCAGATATAGAGCGCAGTACATGTTGTTAACTCGTAGAACGTAGCTACGTCGTTCTCGGAGCACACTACATTCTGGAGGAGCACACAACTTCCGTCTTCCGTAGATCACTTGCTAAGGAAACATGTCATGTCATCATCGATGACATGACGACAATACAATGGCCTGCAGCAGTCGCAAAACACCGCCTCAGAGGAGAAGCTCCATGCCAAGCACACGCGCCAACCCTGAGATGATCGTAGAAAGGGGGAAGCGAGTGCACCGTACTCGCTGTCCCCGCGATGACAGGCAGGAATGAACGACACAAGCCGCCAGAAGGAAATCCGCTCCCACAAATTTCCCAACGAATTCTTCACTGGCGTTAGTATGACGCAGCCCCTTGGATGCGGTCGGCTTGGGCAGCTTGCTGAATAAGCACGCACCATATGCACTTTCTTGGCAATTAATATATATATATATATATATATATATATATATATATATATTGTCAGATACTGCCGGCTGCCTTTCGGAAGCCATAGCAGGAGTGGGCACATTGATTTCATAACGAATAAATATACATTAAAATTGCTCAAGTCGACAAAGTTGATCTCAACAATAGTATTGCATAAAAATACTGAGAAATACTGCAAACATTTAGCTGTGCATGCGCAAGCAACCGTATTTATAATCACGAAACCCCTACCACCGACTAGCAGAACGAACTTTTGTTCCCATTCAACATCTTTTCCTTTACCGTCGGTAAATTGTGCACAAGCCTCTACTCTGCCAGTGCAGGTTGGGGTGTGGTCTGTGGGGGTGGGTTATGACTACGAGGACCTGGAATTTCGGCAGTAATCTTTGAAAAGCCTTTGTGCGCGCGCTTCCTCCCCGGAAGGGGAGGGGGCACAGTTAGAGGGATAAATGCAGTCTGTGAACGAGAGTACGTGGTTAGAAGACGCCAGGTGGCGCTCTCTATTTTGCAAATCTTGAAAGGGGTGATGGTCCCTAGTTTGACTTTCGGCAACGCGGTCCTGTGCATGCGATCAGAGGTTCGAGCAAGGTTGGAAGTTAAGCAGCGAGGGGTAGGTAGGCTTGCTTTGGGAGCACACGGAAATACACCAAATCAGGGGGTACAGGGTGACATGGGATGGACGTCACTTGAGGGCAGGGAAGCCAGCAGCAAAATAGAATTTGAGGAGCGATTGAGGGAAATGGCAGAAAAGCGGTGGGCAAGGAGAGTTTTCAGTTATTTGTACGTGAGGAATGTTGATACAAAATGGAGGAAGCTGACCAGAAAACTGTCAATCAAATATTTGGACTGCAGGAGGGGTGCAAACCAGGAAACAGCGGTTAAGAAAAAGGTTAAAGAAACAGAGAGCGGTCTGTGGAAAACAGGGATGAAGACAAAATCAGCACTGGGAACATACAGAACTTTCAAGCAAGAAATTGCCAAAGAAAATATCTATGATAATTCTAGGGGAAGCTCTTTGTTGTTTGAGGCCAGGACAGGAGTACTGCGGACGAAGATGTACGGAGTCAAGTACTAAGGTATAGACACGTTGTGCGGTGCGTGTGGAGAGGAAGAGGAAACGGCTGAACACCTCATACTTTTCTGTAAAGGGCTTAACCCTACAGTGCAAAGCAACGCGGCTGATTTTTTTTCAATGCATTGAGGTTTCGGGACAGTGGAGGCAAAATAGACATTAAGCGGGTAGAAATAACCAAACGGAGGTTATCTGATTGGTGGCTAAAATCAAGGCAGGGGTGAAATTTCACCCACCACAAAGTACAAAATATGTTAATAGTCGCGGCTAGGTGGCGTATGCCACCGCCTTATTTAAAGGGTTCAGCCTCATCCATCCATGCATCCATTTAGGGTGCCTTGATATCCCCCACTCCCGCCGCTCCGGTGGGGGAGGAGGACATGAACGCACCTTATGCAAATCGTCAATTAGCCCAGATCTTGAATAACACGTGCCTCCGAAGATTGTTTCACAGTCACGTAATAGGCAAGTCGCTGGGGCGGAACAGAGACGCGCTCTCGTGTAAGAGTGCCGAATTTAGCATCTCAGTGCCCAGACTGACTCAGTATAATGTCGTTTGATGTCGATGCCACAATGACTCCGCCCTTCGGCTAATACGCCAAACGTAACAGGCCCAGGAACTGCACCAGTTATTTTGTTACGCCATGCACTCACAGCCCACCCTCATCAGCTATGATCTTCTGGTGTCTCCGACCCGCAGGTGGGCGCGACGACCGTCCGCTACGTGACCCAGGCGGTGATGCAGACGTTGTTCAGCCACATCCGCGACAACTACAGCGCGGCCGACCTCCTGTCGTCCGACCTGAAGCTGAACCTGTTCGACCCAATCGAGGGTTCTTCGTCCCTCGAGGACCCCTCGGAGATGGCGCTCGGGGACCAGGGTGGACGCCGCAAGGCTCACCGTCGTGCCGAGGACGACGTCAAGAAGCGCAAGCTCAACGCCGCCTAGTGGCCGTTCTGGGGACGAGCGGACGGGGCCCCGTGGTTTGCGGCACCCTCCCTCGGTCTCGGTCAGCAAAATTAAAGTGACAAATGTGCCAGAAGAGCTGGCCGGAAGCGGTCCTCTAGAACTGGTTGTCTGCTTCAGGGGCGGATGCAGGTTTTTTCTGAGGGGGGGGGGGGGGGGGGGGGTCAGCTTCTGTCAATGATGATGATGGTAGCCTTTCTCATTTGCCGAAATTCACCGTTTCTGCTCACGATAAACCCGCGTTTTATACGGCTAGAGCCCTGTAGCCCGCCGTGGTGGCTCAGTCAGCTCAGGCGTTGCGCTGCTGAGCACTCGAATCTCGGCCGCGGCGGCCGCATTTCGATGAGAAATGCAAAAACGCCCGTGTGTTTGCGTTGTAGTGCACGTTAAAGAGCCCAAGGTGGTCAAAATTAATCCGGCGTCTTCCCCTACGGCGTGCCTCATAATCAGAACTGGTTTTGGCACGTAAAACCCCAGAAAGAGGAAGAAGCCCTAATGCGAAAACACCCGTGTACTTAGATTTAGGTGCACGTTAAAGAACCCCAGGTGGTCCAAATTTCCGGAGTCCCCCCACTACGGCGTGCCTCATAATCAGAACTGGTTTTGGCACGTAAAACCCCATAATTTAATTTTAATAGCGAAGCTAGGTATCGGTTTCTCCGAGCTTATAGGAAAAGGACGTTACCCAATACAGCCATGTGCTTGGCGGCTGTGCTTGATAATATAGGGTGTTCAAAACTAAGCTTTATGGTTTTCTTAAAATTAGGCAGTGGGAGGCACGCGAAGACCACCTGTGCAAATAAGTTATGTGGCCAGGGGGCACAAAGTGAGATGATAATTATCGCTGTGAGCAGCCCAATTAACTACAATTGAACAATTATTTTCTGTCGACTGCAGTAAGTGGGTATGTTTGTATTGAAAGCTTAGCGGCAGTCGTGTTTCTACACAGTATCAGTCGGAAGAATTATTCTAGCGTGTTCGTGCTCCGAGATATCCGACTCCAAATTTCAATTGTCGTACTGCGCAGAGTTATCGAGTCGACGCGAGAGCGGTTTATGCTTTGCGTTGCTGTGGAAGGGACGCATTTTCAACATTTTTATGGCATTGACATCTTGATGGGTGAAGTGTTGTCATGAGATTTGTGCATGACAACACCAAACTTAAAGCGGCAGTATGAAATATTCGTTAGCATAGCTAAAAAGGTTTCTGCTGTTGATGGTGCAGTTGTTGCTTTTGATTTCAATAAAACTAACAATACTTGGAAATCAGCAGTCACTTTATTTGCGTAGCCCAAACAAGGACCATGCCCGGTCGTCTAGTCACCATTACGCACGCGCACTGCCCTCCGGCTTCTCCGCTCGCGCCATTATCTCGGCATGGCAGCTGCCGCCATCTTTACAGGCCTCCCATGCAGTGGTCGCGTGTTGCGACAGCAGTTACGGTTTCTTCGACTTTTTTTTTTCGCCAGCCGTGAGGGGAAGGGGGGCAGTTATTATCTTTGCCAATGCCTCCGCCGCGTTGTCAGACTAAACGCCGCACCCAACAGCCGCGTCACATCAGGGAGGAGCTTTGCGCCGATCCTCACTCTCTTGCATGCGTAATCATGCGAACGACAAGTTAAAACTTGGAGTTGGATATCTCGGAGCATAGACATGCTAGAAGAATTCTTCCAAGTGAAACTGTGTAGAAACACCACTGCCTCTAACTTTTGAATACAAACATACACACTTACTGCAGTCAATAAAAAGTTAATTATTCAATTTTATTTAATTCGGCTGCTAACAGCGATAATTATCATCTCACTTTGTGTCCCCCTGGCCACATAACTTATTTGCGCAGATGGTCTTCACGTGCCTCCCAGTGCCTAATTTTAAGAAAACCATAAAGCTTAATTTTGAACACCCGGTATATCTAGCCTGTATTGTTTATTAAAATAAAATTTGGGATGATCTGTCGCAGGTTCGTTATAAATGCTTAAGCACGGGTCCGTCTTTGGAGTTCTGTTGGAACACCTTGATTTCCTTAAGAAGATTATTTGTGTTCGGCTGAGACACCTTCGGTTGCATTGGAGCTCCAACGCGGCAACCACTACGCTGGTTGTTTACGATAAGCGAATCACTGCGTATGAAGACTCACGACGCCACCTACAAGAAGAACGATGTGGCGTAGTATCCGAGAGCGCGAGCCAGCGTCTTCATCTTTTGTTTCCCACGCGACGTCATCCTTTTACACAAGGCGCGCATCTGCTCCCGTTTCTCTAACCACGCGACGCCATCATAGGCCCGCGCGCTGGCGTTGGCCGCTGACGTCACGCTCCCCCACTTCGCAGCCGCTGCTCGAGGCTTCGCCCCGTTCCGTGAGAACGCCCACTCAGATAAATGAATCCGGTGGCTTTGAGCCTCCTATGCTTAATGTACGACTATAAAACTGCGAAGTTACAATGAAAAAATGTCGCAGTTTCGCCCGAAAGGCGAAGCATCGATTGCGATAGCAAATTAGTAAAGCGGTATTCGGAGTAGGTATAGTAGTTTTATCGGCTGCATAAACTTGGACACATTGGCTTACTAACTGAATTAACAATCGTGGTGTCAGCGCGCACAAGCAAACATGAATAGATCACACTGAATGACCGCAGCCAACGACTGTCAAAACGCTGGCAGCAAGCGCAAGTTCGCGCGGTCTATCGCTTCAACGGAAACTGAGCGGCAAATGCACAGCCCATACAAAGGTAAGAGCCGTGTGGAGATAAGAGACGGTGCGGGCGACCGCCGGGCAGAGAAGTTGTTGGCAGAGGAGAAGCTGCCCCCCCCCCCCCTCCCTCTCTCTTCCCGTTTCTTGCTTTCGCGTGGGAGATTGAGTGGTAAGATACGCCTTTGGCGCTAAAGCCCCTCAAGGGGCTTTATTGCCCATCAAGGGGCTTTATTTGGGGCCGGAGCACAGCGCCGCCCTGCCTCCCTCCCTCCCATACCCGAACGGCCTTTCGCGGGACGGTCGCGTTTGCTTTCCGTCGTGCGTTCGCCCTCCGTGATAGCGCGCGTCCCCCGCGCGCTTTCGCTCGCGCATACGGCGCGCGGCGACGAATTTATCGCCCTTGGAATCTATACGGAACCTCACGGCCACGGCGATGCCGACGGCAGAAATCCGGTTGAAGTGTCCATATAATTGCTATCGCAATAAAACTTGTAGCGTATACGAACGGTACTGTGCTTGTACTGGATAATGTCACCATGTAACTGTCATCACAATGAGTGCTACAGTTAAAAAAAGCTGCCTATGCGTAGTTCTTAGTTTAGCTGTTATCTCTTTCATTAAGCAGGTTGGTCGCGGAACCGATGACAGAAAATGAGGCAACCGATGACACCCCAATGCGGAACTAAGTTGATCAGGCGCGAAGGCGCTCGCGCGGACATCGGCGTGCTTGGAAAAAGGGACGTCCCCTCGTTCATTCGACGCCACCGACGGGACGAGTAAGGCACGGCCGGCGCCAGGAGGTCCAAGGTGTTCATGAAAAAAAAAAAAAATAACTACAGCAACTTCGCGACACCACACCCCTTTGCAGTACAACTAAGCTTGTGAGTGAGCTAGCTTTACTTCTACATGGCTGATACCACTGGTACACACGAAAAATATTTTTGAAGAATGCTGGTGGATATATTTTTTTGTGACAGGGCCATCCCCCTGCCAGCGAGGGGGCGACGCAGAAATCTGAGGGGGGGTCAGGACATACGGACATCCCCCCTGGATCCGTGCCTGGTCTGCTTCTCTCCAGAGGTATCCGGGGCCCACAGTCCTCAAACGGCGACTTTCCCAAGAAGCAGCCAGCTGCGCAAGATGTCATCACTGCGACCATTTCCGCGTGTGAAAATTTGCAAAAGGTTCGAGATTAAATCCTGAAGCAGCGCCTATAGTAAGAGGACGAAGGAATGAATCCTTAAAGGGGGTGTCATGTGCCTCGGTTCTCGTAGGGTTGCCTGGGTATAAAATAGCCAATCACCTCTGGTGTCCCCGAACTCGTATACTGTATTTCACGCGACACAGTATTGTGTGAATTTTTCTGCTGATTCTGCCAGTCTGGTTGAAGCAAGCTGCATTATTCCCTAAAGGCAAAAAGGGTAAGTGAATATTTATTGCTTCGATATCTCACTGACCTAGGTGGGTCAAGGAAATGGTAAGGGATTTACTATTTCGGCGGCTTGCGCAACTCGAGGAGTGGGCCGTTTACGGATAGTAGATATTGAGGCGTGTTGGCAGGCACATCCAGTTATTTGCGCTTCGGGAATCGCAGCAAAAGGTGGTTGATGTCAGACCTTTGTCGCGTAACTTTATCGAGACAAAGCGTAACCGCAGCTAAATGTTGAATGTCGTGAGAAATTGACTAAATCCTCCTCCAAACACAGATCGCCAGACATATTATATACCTAATACTTATGAACCAGGAAGAGAGTGGTGTGGATCTGAGAACAAACGGGGATAGCCGATATTCTAGTTGACATTAAGCGCAAGAAATGGAGCTGGGCAGGCCATGCAATGCGTAGGATGGATAACCGGTGGACCATAGGGTTACAAAATGAATACAAAGAGAAGGGAAGCGCAGTCGAGGTCGGCAGAAAACCAGATGGGATGATGAAGTTAGGAAATTTGCAGGCGCAAGTGGGAATACGCTAGCTCAAGACAGGGGTAATTGGAGATCGCAGGGAGAGGCCTTCGTCTTGCAGTGGACATAAAATATAGGCTGATGATGATGATGATGATGACTTATAAACCATCTCAGCTGCTCACTGTCCATTAATTTAAGGAAAGCAGCAGCCGCAAATATTTCTTTCATATTTCGCATTTACTCCACGCTCTCAGTTTGCGTGGTAACTACCAAAGGAAGCCGAGGAGCCTCCCTGTCATTCTTTGAAAGGAATATACATTCTATAATATTGAAAACTTGTTGCTTTTTAAATATAGCTATGCCAACAAATATATGCTTTGGTTAACACAAGAATTCGTGAAATTTAACGATTGTATTGGTTCATTGAGCACTAAACTATTTTCGTGCAGCTAAATTAAGGGGTATATAGCACATCAGCCTGGCAGAATTTGCAATCTTAAACGAACTGCGATTCGCAGTGGAAGGCAGAGTATCGAACAGTAACTGAACTGAAAAATACTTTTCAAAAAACTTTCACTAAGGTTAGATGTTCTGTTTTTCCTTCTAAAACGAAGCCTTACTAGGCGAAGCGAAAAAGAGTCTTTCCGTCGCCTGTGTACAGAAAAATATCATCATCAGCATTGGCTCGAGCGTCGTCGTCTTCTTCCGCAGCTAGCTCGTTGGCTCGTGCTCGTGCTGGGCACGCGCTCGTGCCACTGCTCCCGCGTTCGTCGTCGTCGTTGTCTTCCACAGCTGGCTGCGTTTCCGCTCATCATTCCAGCGTAGAATTTCACTTCTCTTCTGTCGTCGTAATGGGGAGGCCGCGTTTACGGGGGTATGAGCCATTGCTTAAGGGGTATGATCCTTTCATTGTCTTACGTAACGGACAGATTTAATTTCGAAGCAATTCAATTTCGAAAAATCGCAAGCGGCAATGGCAGGCGAATGCTGCTAACCACGCCGCCGAGCAAACTCGAGACATCGAACTCAAGCGACAACGGCGGACTGCGGGCATACCGTCGGTGACGTCGTTCTCTCCGTCGCTGCCGAACGTGTGTGTAACCTCATTAAGAAACACAAAGACGTAACCAATAATTGAGAAATACTTTAATGAACCGTCAAGATTAGCCCAGTCATAAACAACGGGGCCGCACGTTTGAGCTTCGCTGGTTAACTATCTGTACGGAGTGCTTGGGCGGTGATTTTTATATTTTCATTTTTCATCTGAGCCCTGAGGACCAGTGTCGCCTAGTGAACAGTGCCCAGCTATCGGCTCAGGCCCACGGCATCCTGGACTACACTGTAAAAAAATACGCCCTTGTTTTTACTGGACTTTTCCCGGAAGCATCGGCTAGCTGCCAACTATTTCCCGTCAAATGTAGGGAAGTCTGTGATTTCATTCCATGGCACCGCATTAACACGCTTTCAGATTACTAACGTTCCGTAAGAAAAATACAGACATCCGTAATCCTATTTCACGGCACCGCAACAACAAGCCTGCAACAATTTACCGTAAAGAATAGATATCTGTATTTTCAGTTCACGGCACGGCTATAACAGGCCGTCTTATTTACGTACAGCATGAAATTGCCCGTAAAGAACACTGGCTTCTGTAATTTCAATGGACGGCACCATGACATTCCATCATATTTACAGCAATTTTTTTTTACGATTTTTCTGTATATTCCCGAACTGTGCAATTCTATAAAAACAAACCTGCTACATTCATTATTCTTCATTATTTGAGTATCCCGTTTACACGAAAAGTGTCCTTATTACCCTATCTGCAGAGTCACGGTCTTGCCGTTTTACCGGGTATCAGTTATACTTTACAGTTTACTTGTCATACATTGAATCTGCAGCAAGAAAAATTGAAAGCCATGAAAAATGTGGCTGACACTAAACCCAAGCAACAGCTTATGCAACATGAATGTATATTATCGCTTACTTGATGTACATAATTATATGCCGCTGCTGCTGATGATGATGAAGTACAATAAAAGTCACTGTAGCTCAAAAAAGAAATCAGCAAGCACTATAAACAAACCAACGGGGTAAATTGATAAAAGAATATTGAACAAGTGTAATTGTCTAGTGTTTGGCTACAGTGCACCAATAAATACCAATATCTCGATCTGATTGCCAAACTATGTTCGAGTATCCATTTAGAGCAATGTGTAATGTGTGTAGCAATGCAGTGGAACCCCGTAATAAAAGAATACCTCAGTTTATTGGTCTTTCATAGCAGTAATTTAACGTTTTCGGACCTTACATTGCACACAAGAAGAGTTGATAGCAATCTTGGTACGTACGCCCTATCATGTTGCAAGTAGGGAAAGGTCAAGCTGTGACTTTATGTAGGATACTCTGGACGTGCGGTTGTAGTCAGATGATATGAAACGTGCGCAGTAATGTTGTATTGCTTCTAGTTGGTTAGTTAAAGTGACACTACCCCGATCCCAGATATCTGAAGCGTATTGAAGGGGGTGTGAATATACAGGGTGTTTCAGCGAGCACTTTCAAAATTTATTTAAGGTTGCCTGTGGTAGATAGCCAGATTCTAGTTAATGAGCTGGTCTACTCGAAGAGGCGGACATTACTTGCACAAAAAATTGAAATGCATAATCGACTAATCAAGAAAAAATGACTAAGCTTTTAAAGTTTTTAACTAATTACCTGATGGCCCATATTGCAATTTACCAATTGCAGCCGTGGAGTTCGCAAGGCGGATCCACTTGGAAATAGTTCTCAGGATGGCACCAGTTTCGAGATATTAATTCCCGAACTTTGCGGAGAAATGCAGTGGCTTAGTTAGCAAACTTTTGTTAATTATTCGATTATGGAGTTCAATTTCTTGTGCAAGTAATGTCCGCCTCTTCGAGTAGACCAGCTCATGAACTAGAATTTTGCTATTTGCCACAAGCAACCGTTAAGAATTTTTGAAAGTGTTCGCTGAAACACCCTGTATATAGTGTACAGTAATTTTTTTTAACGGAATTGATGCTAAGGAGAACTTTCGTTTGATATATCTTGACTGTCGGTTAGCGCTTGCAGTTATTGAATCTATATGATCCTTCCACGTTAGGTTAGTGGTAATGAAGGTATCTGATTAATGAGACAGTGGAAAGGACAGTATTACTGATAGTGTACGTTGATGAAGTGCGAGACACGCGCATGCATTTACATTTAAATCCATTTCAATCCATTGTCCATTTGTTGCACCGAGCAGAGGGAGGGTGAGCTCGCGTGCAACACCCTCTCTCAAGGCATTCGGTCACGTGATAGTTCGAAGCGCCGAGATGCCGCCAGGGCCGTCGGGCTGAGGGATGGTAGAAATTTTCAATCTCATCCTGGATCTGTGCTGAGTCATGCTCCCTAAAGGGTTGCAAAAATTGCGCCCCTTACTCTTTACAATCATGGAGAAAGGAAACTCCGGAAGCGTGCTAGAGTAGCGCGACAGCTCTGAAATGCACAACGCTTGCTACGTTAGCGCAGTAGCTCCCATATAGATACACATGGGAATAGAGAAATCGTCTTTCTTGGCAATCGCTGCACCAATTTTGATTACGTTTGTTGCACTTCAAATAAGCTTTATATATAAACTCTAGTAAGTACTGGAAGCAGGGGTGCTATAATGTAAATCTATTTCAAACTGTTTTTAATCCATTTCTGCCGCTAGCCTCCCACGATTGGTCAAAACGTTTTCGGCCAACCCCTGCTTCGCCTGGCCGTCACGCCACGTTACGAAAGCCGCGAAAGCTTCTCCATCTCATACGGCTTGTGTACACTGATTATGCATGATTCGGCCGAACAAAAGAAAAAATATGTATTTCTGATTCGACACCTTTTTTTTCATTAGACCTCCGCTACTGGCAAAAAATTTTCGGGCTGTCCCCACTTCACTTTCTGTCACGGGACGTCACAAAACCGCGAAAACTGAGCACGTCAAATTGACGTGTATGCATTAAATATGCATTAATATGCCCAACAAAACAACTTAATTATTTCGGAACAGCCGGAGACCGCCCCGTACCGAAAGGAATAGAAGACGTCTGCCCATAGGCGGAAAGTTTTCATTTTTCCGGGGGGGGGGGGGGGGGGGGGGCCCGATCAGCTTTCCGAAACCTACCCATATATATATATATATATATATATATATATATATATATATATATATATATATATATCATAATCATCGTCATTTTGTCGGGTTGGTATTCGTGGGCTGTCTCGCGCTGTGTGACAATACAAGAGCTCTGCCTTCGTCTCGGGCGTCGTCTCACAATATATATATATATATATATATATATATATATATATATATATATACCCTCTGCTAACAATTTTCTATTTCTAGCTTTATGGCGAAAGCAATTAAATCGACTGTGCAGGCAAACTTGTCGCGGTTGTCGTCGCCGTGATGTTCCGCATTAAATCCAAAAGCCGCATGAGCGACCCGTATACCCTGTGGGTGAGGGAAAAAGCACGTAACAGTGAGCCGAAAAGGTTGGCGGCTTGATCGGCATTATTTCCCACGCGCTCAATATTCGGGTTAGTTGTAGGTCACGTAATCATACGCTAATGGGAAGGAGAGCACGCCTCTTCTCCTCTAGCCTTGCCGTAGCTGTGAATGACTGTGCGCGGCTGACGCTTTAATCATTGGTGGGTGCAATGATAAAGGGTGATCAGGGATGGCTGCTAACTTCATGCGCGCTGTCTTCCTTGCTGGGCTGTCTTTCTGCGCCCCTAGTGTTGCAGAGTTAAGAGACACAGGTCATCGCAGACAGGCGCGGATCCAGGGGGGATGTCCGGATGTCCTGACCCCCCCCCCCCCCTCAGATTTCTGCAACGCCCCCTCGCTGACAGGGGGATGACCCCTGTCGCAAAAAAATATGGCCACACCAGCATTCTTCAAAAGTATTTTTCGCGAGTAGCAGTGATATCAGCCATGTAGAAGTAAAGCTAGCTCGCTCACAAGCTTAGTTGTATTCCGTCGGGGTGTGGTGTCGCGAAGTTGCCCTAGTTATTTTTTCTCACGAACACCTTGGACCTCCTGGCGCCGGCGGTGCCTTACTCGTCCCGTCGGTGGCGTCGAATGAACGAGGTTGCCAAGCACGCCGATGTCCGTGCGACCGCCTTCGCGCCTGATCAACTTAGTTGCCCCTTGGGGTGTCATCGGTTGCCTCATTGGCTGTCATCGGTTCCGCGACCAACCTGCTTAATGAAAGAGATCACTTGGTGAAGTGTTAATATACAGGGTTTGTCTGAAAAGTAATGTCAGTGATTATATTGTGAAGCGACTATACGTCGCAGCGCGCTAAGAGCAGTAGGGATTGGTGGAGGGAGAAGTTAGCTTACGCACGCGCGGTCGCTCAGTCGTCTGCGACCATCTGGAGAGTAAGGACAAGATTTTTCGTCAACTCATTTTAATTAACCGTGCAAGCCGTAATGCAGCACTCGTTGGAACAAAGGATTGCCATCGAGTTTTGTGTGAAACTCGGCAAGTCTGCAGTGGAAACTTTTCCTATGATAAAGACAGCTTTTGGTGATAATTGTTTGTCAGAACGTGAAATTTACCGGAGGCACAAGGTCTTTTTAGAAGGTTGTGAAGAGGTCAGCGATGAAGCCCGCGCTGTACCGCCGTCAACGACCATCACCAACGAAAATGTGACGCGCGCAAGAGATCTTTTATACTCAGACCCTCGTTTGAGTGTCCGTTTAGTGGCACAGACAGTAAACATTCCAAAAAGTATCCTTCGCGAGATTTTGACGAATAATTTTCAGATGCGAAAAGTGTGCGCGAAGATCTTGCGCAAAATGTTAATGGACGACCAACAATCGAGCCGAGTTGAAACGTGCCAGGAGGTTTGGGACTTTTGCGAAAGTGACCCCCACGTTTTGGACAATGTCATCACAGGTCACAAGACTTGGGTGTTTGAAATTTGAATACGACCCCGAAACAAAAAGGCAAAGTGCCAAGTGGCACAGCTCGGCGTCCCCTCGCCCCAAGAAGGCCAGAATTAGCAAGTCAAAGGTCAAGACCATGCTGATTGTGTTCTTTGACATCAGTGGCCTTGTCCACCATGAGTTTGTGCCCCATAGAACAACTGTGACCGCCAAATTCTACGTAAAAGTGCTCAAGCGACTCAAACGAAGGATTCATCGCACCCGGCCTGATATCGGGGGCGATTGTAATATTCACCATGACAACGCACCATGCAGCCTGCACCGCCTTCCTCGTGACCCGCTTCCTGGCCGATTGAAAGATGCCAACGGTTCCCCAGCCACCCTACAGTCCTGACGTGGCTCTCCCAGGCTTCTTCTTTCTGCGCTTGAAAATTCCCATGAAAGGACATCATTTCGCGACAGTTGGCAAAGTCGAAAAGGCTTGCACCAAGACTCTAAAGGACATTCCTAAGGAGGCCTACCGTGACGCCTTCGATGGTTGGAAATCTCGCTAGAAGCAATGTAACGACGAAACATTTTATTGTGTTGTACCGATCTGATCAATAATTTCTTTTTAATCGACTCACTGACATTACTTTTCGGACAAACCCTATATAAATAATAACTAACAGCTAAACTTAGAACTACGTATGGGCAACTTTTTTTAACTGTAGCCCTCATTGCATGTGATCACAGTTACACGTTGACAATATCCAGTACGAGCACAGTACCGTTCGTACGCTACAAGTTTTTCATCTTCGCAGTTTTATTGCCGTACATTAAGCATAGTAGGGTCAAAGCCGCCGGATCCGTTTATCTGAGTGGGCGTTCTCGCGCAGCGGGGCTAAGTCTCGAGCAGCGGCTGCGAAGTGGGTGAGCGTGACGCCAACGGCCAACGCCGGCGTGCGGGCCAAGGATGGCCTTCCGTGGTTAGAGAAACGGGAGCAGATGCGCGCCTTGTGTAAACGGATGGCGTAGCGTGGGAAACAAAACATGAAGACGCTGGCTCGCGCTCTCGGCTACTACACCATATCGTTCTTCTTGTAGGTGGCGTCGTGAGTCTTCATACGCGGTGATTCGCATATCGTAAACAACCATGCGTAGTGGTTGCCGCGTTGGAGCTTCAAAGCAAACGAAGGTGTCTCAGCCGAACAAAAAGAATCTCCTTAAGGAAAACAAGGTGTCCCAACAGAACTCCAAAGACGGACCCGTGCTTACTCATTTATAACATACCTGCAACATATCATCCCAAATTTTATTATTGCGATAGCAATTATATGGACACTTCAACCGGATTTCTGCCGTCGCCGTCGTCGTCGCCGTCGCCGTGAGGTTCCCTATAGATAAAATCTTCGCCGCGCGCCGTATGCCCGAGCGGAAGCGTGCGGGGACGCGCGCTATCACGGAGAGCGAACGCACTCATCTCCCACGCGCAAGCAAGGAAGCAGGAAGCCAGCGCCGGAGGGAGCGGGGGGGGGGGGGGGGGGGCGCACTTCTACTCTGCCAACAACCGCGCTCGTCGCTCGTCCGCACCGTCTCTTATTTCCACACGGCTCTGACCTTTATGCGCCGTGCATTCGCCGCGCAGTTTCCGTTGAAGCGATAGACCGCACGTACCTTCGTCCGCTGCGGCGTATCCGCTTGCTGCCAGCGTTTTGACAGTCGTTGTCTGCAGTCATTCAGTGTGATCTATTCGTGTTTGTTTGTGCGCGCTCACACCACGCTTGTTCATTCAGTTAGTAATAGTCGGGCCACATTTTCCAACGCACGCTACACATGCAATGCTGGCCGGATCGGCAGTGCAGCGCTACAGGTGTGTCCCTTCGCACGCGCTGCCCACGGGAAGCGCTTCTCATTAACACCACCGTTTCACACGCGCCTTCTCGTGGTCATCGAGTCTCTCTTCATGTCGGTCTACTTACGCCGCAGCACACCTGCTTACTTAATCAGCTCATGTTTACTACAATTCATATTGCTACCAAAGCCGCTCACCTTACTTCGTATGACATTGCTGTGTTGCTATCGCATTCATTGCTTCGCCCTTGGGGCGAAACTGTGACATTTTTTTAAGAAACAACACAGGCTAGATATACCGGGTGTTCAAAATTAAGCATTATGGTTTTCTTAAAATTAGGCACTCGGAGGCACGTGAAGACCACCTGCGCAAATAAGTTATGTGGCCAGGGGGACACAAAGTGAGATGATAATTGTCGCTGTCAGCAGCCGAATTGACTAAAATTGAATAATTAACTTATTGACTGCAGTAAGAAACACGACTGCCTCTAAGTTTTCAATACAAACATACCCACTTACTGCAGTCGACAAAAACTAATTGTTCAATTTTGGTTAATTGGGCTGCTCACAGCGATTATTATCATCTCACTTTGGGCCCACCTGGCTACATAACTTATTTGCACAGGTGGTCTTCGCGTGCCTCCCAGTGCCTAATTTTAAGAAAAGCATAAAGCTTATAAAAAGCTTTTTTTATATAGTTTTGAACACCCTGTATTATCAGGCACAGCCGCCAAGCACATGGCTGTATTGGGTAACGTCCTTTTCCTATAAGCTCGGAGAAACCGATATCTGGCTTCGCTACAGGTCTTCTTCCTCTTTCTGGGGTTTTACATGCCAAAACCAGTTCTGATTATGAGGCACGCTGTAGTGGAAGGCTCCGGATTAATTTTGATCACCTGGGGCTCTTTAACGTGCACTACAAAGAAAGCACACGGGCATTTTTTGCATTTCGCCTGCTTCGAAATGCGGCCGCCACGGCCGGGATTCGATCCCGCGATCTCGTGCTCAGCAGCGCAACGCCTGAGCTGACTGAGCCACCACGGTGGGCTACAGGTGTGGCTCTAGACGTATAAAACATGGGTTTATCGTGAGCAGAAACGGTGAATTTCGGCAAATAAGAAAGGCTACTATCATAATCATCATAATTGACAGAAGTTGACCCCCCCCCCTCCTCATTGAAAACCTGGATCCGCCCCTGATCGCAGATCACTCACAGAGGCCGTCAGTAGTGGACATAAAAATAGGCTGATTGTGATGATGAATCTAATTTTCAGAGTTGCGGTGAATCGCGCGGCTGTACGAACCGTTCGCCTCCGCTGCCGGCGTTCTTCCCAATGCTTGCGTTGTGAAAGCGAGTGCTCAAGGTGATACAGTGAGGTATTTACAGGTTTACATGGTCCGTGCTTACTATGCCCACTATGCTTACTATTTTACCTTTAGGTGAATGTTTACTACAATTTATATGGCCACTATAACTCGCGTAGGGGTCACACTTTTGTGTCGCGATTTTGACAAGCCTTTCATGGGACAGGGCTATTTGACCTCATTTTTCCAACTTCGAGTATGAAATCCGCCGCAAACCTCCGCGATCGACTCCTATTGACATCCAGTAGCGACGCGCGAAAGTACGCTGCGCTGTTGAGCCGGATCAGAATCAGCGCACGGAACGCGATTGCTTCTCGGTTGGATGTCTTTTTAACACGAAAGTGTTTTATGCCGGGGTCCACCAAGACTTCACTGACGTATTTCCGTCACGGAAATACGTCATAGAACATAATACAAAGAAAGAAACCAGAAGAAAAAGTTCCACAAACATGCAAAATTTGGGAATCGAACCCACGACCTCTCGGTCCGCGACGATAGATCGCCGAGCGTTTAACCCATTGCGCCACAAACGCATTTGCAGAGAGTTACACAGACGCGCCTTATATATCTAACACTCCTCCGTGTACCCGCGCTTCTTGTTCGGGGCGGTGCCGCCGCCTACGAGCAGAAAAGAGAAGTACTGCATTATGACACTAACGCGCACCGACAGTGAACGCTTCGGTGGTCTCACCACTACGACGCCTCGATGCCAGCATTCGAAGGGACGCTGGCATCAAGAAGCACTACCAACGCCACCTAGGTGGCGTTGCTAGGTGGCGTTGGTAGTGGCGTTCACCGTACTCAGCACAGCGGAGCATGGCCTCCGCAATTAGCTCTGAAAATGTTCTGAAGTTGATCGCGGAGGCTGCAATTACGACGCGCTGTACGCGCTGATTTGACTCGGTGACGATTCAGTTACGTGCTTTGTCTTGCGCGTTGTATTAGTGTGTCAGTTACGTGCTTCGTCTTTCGCGTTGTGCTAGCGTGTGCAGCGTAGTGCAGCTTCCATATGCACGACGGTTGCTCATGGTCATCGACGTTGGTAGTCGTGATGGAGGAGACGTGCCACCAGGCGTCAGCGTGGGTGCATCAACGCCTAAGGGCGCTTTAGCCACAAAACACCAATAGACATTATATATCAATGTGCAATAAACATTACACTACTTCTGTGAAGACACGTTTCACTTTCGTGTTCTATACCGATTCCTATATAAGAGGGATCAACCACATTTTTTTTTTAATATTGGCTGTCAAGTTATAGGTGCGGCCCTTACACGGGTGCGATTCTTACACGGATTTACACGGTAAGAATCTTCCTTCGTGTAATTCTCTTCTACTTCGCTATCACTA
>NC_051156.1:63599590-63730779 GCF_013339745.2 Dermacentor silvarum
CCAAACTCCCGTAATGAAAGAGATCACTTGGTGAAGTGTTAATATACAGGGTTTGTCTGAAAAGTAATGTCAGTGATTATATTGTGAAGCGACTATACGTCGCAGCGCGCTAAGAGCAGTAGGGATTGGTGGAGGGAGAAGTTAGCTTACGCACGCGCGGTCGCTCAGTCGTCTGCGACCATCTGGAGAGTAAGGACAAGATTTTTCGTCAACTCATTTTAATTAACCGTGCAAGCGTAATGCAGCACTCGTTGGAACAAAGGATTGCCATCGAGTTTTGTGTGAAACTCGGCAAGTCTGCAGTGGAAACTTTTCCTATGATAAAGACAGCTTTTGGTGATAATTGTTTGTCAGAACGTGAAATTTACCGGAGGCACAAGGTCTTTTTAGAAGGTTGTGAAGAGGTCAGCGATGAAGCCCGCGCTGTACCGCCGTCAACGACCATCACCAACGAAAATGTGACGCGCGCAAGAGATCTTTTATACTCAGAACCCTCGTTTGAGTGTCCGTTTAGTGGCACAGACAGTAAACATTCCAAAAAGTATCCTTCGCGAGATTTTGACGAATAATTTTCAGATGCGAAAAGTGTGCGCGAAGATCTTGCGCAAAATGTTAATGGACGACCAACAATCGAGCCGAGTTGAAACGTGCCAGGAGGTTTGGGACTTTTGCGAAAGTGACCCCCACGTTTTGGACAATGTCATCACAGGTCACAAGACTTGGGTGTTTGAAATTTGAATACGACCCCGAAACAAAAAGGCAAAGTGCCAAGTGGCACAGCTCGGTGTCCCCTCGCCCCAAGAAGGCCAGAATTAGCAAGTCAAAGGTCAAGACCATGCTGATTGTGTTCTTTGACATCAGTGGCCTTGTCCACCATGAGTTTGTGCCCCATAGAACAACTGTGACCGCCAAATTCTACGTAAAAGTGCTCAAGCGACTCAAACGAAGGATTCATCGCACCCGGCCTGATATCGGGGGCGATTGTAATATTCACCATGACAACGCACCATGCAGCCTGCACCGCCTTCCTCGTGACCCGCTTCCTGGCCGATTGAAAGATGCCAACGGTTCCCCAGCCACCCTACAGTCCTGACGTGGCTCTCCCAGGCTTCTTCTTTCTGCGCTTGAAAATTCCCATGAAAGGACATCATTTCGCGACAGTTGGCAAAGTCGAAAAGGCTTGCACCAAGACTCTAAAGGACATTCCTAAGGAGGCCTACCGTGACGCCTTCGATGGTTGGAAATCTCGCTAGAAGCAATGTAACGACGAAACATTTTATTGTGTTGTACCGATCTGATCAATAATTTCTTTTTAATCGACTCACTGACATTACTTTTCGGACAAACCCTATATAAATAATAACTAACAGCTAAACTTAGAACTACGTATGGGCAACTTTTTTTAACTGTAGCCCTCATTGCATGTGATCACAGTTACACGTTGACAATATCCAGTACGAGCACAGTACCGTTCGTACGCTACAAGTTTTTCATCTTCGCAGTTTTATTGCCGTACATTAAGCATAGTAGGGTCAAAGCCGCCGGATCCGTTTATCTGAGTGGGCGTTCTCGCGCAGCGGGGCTAAGTCTCGAGCAGCGGCTGCGAAGTGGGTGAGCGTGACGCCAACGGCCAACGCCGGCGTGCGGGCCAAGGATGGCCTTCCGTGGTTAGAGAAACGGGAGCAGATGCGCGCCTTGTGTAAACGGATGGCGTAGCGTGGGAAACAAAACATGAAGACGCTGGCTCGCGCTCTCGGCTACTACACCATATCGTTCTTCTTGTAGGTGGCGTCGTGAGTCTTCATACGCGGTGATTCGCATATCGTAAACAACCATGCGTAGTGGTTGCCGCGTTGGAGCTTCAAAGCAAACGAAGGTGTCTCAGCCGAACAAAAAGAATCTCCTTAAGGAAAACAAGGTGTCCCAACAGAACTCCAAAGACGGACCCGTGCTTACTCATTTATAACATACCTGCAACATATCATCCCAAATTTTATTATTGCGATAGCAATTATATGGACACTTCAACCGGATTTCTGCCGTCGCCGTCGTCGTCGCCGTCGCCGTGAGGTTCCCTATAGATAAAATCTTCGCCGCGCGCCGTATGCCCGAGCGGAAGCGTGCGGGGACGCGCGCTATCACGGAGAGCGAACGCACTCATCTCCCACGCGCAAGCAAGGAAGCAGGAAGCCAGCGCCGCAGGGAGCGGGGGGGGGGGGGGGGGGCGCACTTCTACTCTGCCAACAACCGCGCTCGTCGCTCGTCCGCACCGTCTCTTATTTCCACACGGCTCTGACCTTTATGCGCCGTGCATTCGCCGCCTAGTTTCCGTTGAAGCGATAGACCGCACGTACCTTCGTCCGCTGCGGCGTATCCGCTTGCTGCCAGCGTTTTGACAGTCGTTGTCTGCAGTCATTCAGTGTGATCTATTCGTGTTTGTTTGTGCGCGCTCACACCACGCTTGTTCATTCAGTTAGTAATAGTCGGGCCACATTTTCGAACGCACGCTACACATGCAATGCTGGCCGGATCGGCAGTGCAGCGCTACAGGTGTGTCCCTTCGCACGCGCTGCCCACGGGAAGCGCTTCTCATTAACACCACCGTTTCACACGCGCCTTCTCGTGGTCATCGAGTCTCTCTTCATGTCGGTCTACTTACGCCGCAGCACACCTGCTTACTTAATCAGCTCATGTTTACTACAATTCATATTGCTACCAAAGCCGCTCACCTTACTTCGTATGACATTGCTGTGTTGCTATCGCATTCATTGCTTCGCCCTTGGGGCGAAACTGTGACATTTTTTTTAAGAAACAACACAGGCTAGATATACCGGGTGTTCAAAATTAAGCATTATGGTTTTCTTAAAATTAGGCACTCGGAGGCACGTGAAGACCACCTGCGCAAATAAGTTATGTGGCCAGGGGGACACAAAGTGAGATGATAATTGTCGCTGTCAGCAGCCGAATTGACTAAAATTGAATAATTAACTTATTGACTGCAGTAAGAAACACGACTGCCTCTAAGTTTTCAATACAAACATACCCACTTACTGCAGTCGACAAAAACTAATTGTTCAATTTTGGTTAATTGGGCTGCTCACAGCGATTATTATCATCTCACTTTGGGCCCACCTGGCTACATAACTTATTTGCACAGGTGGTCTTCGCGTGCCTCCCAGTGCCTAATTTTAAGAAAAGCATAAAGCTTATAAAAAGCTTTTTTTATATAGTTTTGAACACCCTGTATTATCAGGCACAGCCGCCAAGCACATGGCTGTATTGGGTAACGTCCTTTTCCTATAAGCTCGGAGAAACCGATATCTGGCTTCGCTACAGGTCTTCTTCCTCTTTCTGGGGTTTTACATGCCAAAACCAGTTCTGATTATGAGGCACGCTGTAGTGGAAGGCTCCGGATTAATTTTGATCACCTGGGGCTCTTTAACGTGCACTACAAAGAAAGCACACGGGCATTTTTTGCATTTCGCCTGCTTCGAAATGCGGCCGCCACGGCCGGGATTCGATCCCGCGATCTCGTGCTCAGCAGCGCAACGCCTGAGCTGACTGAGCCACCACGGTGGGCTACAGGTGTGGCTCTAGACGTATAAAACATGGGTTTATCGTGAGCAGAAACGGTGAATTTCGGCAAATAAGAAAGGCTACTATCATAATCATCATAATTGACAGAAGTTGACCCCCCCCCCCCCTCCTCATTGAAAACCTGGATCCGCCCCTGATCGCAGATCACTCACAGAGGCCGTCAGTAGTGGACATAAAAATAGGCTGATTGTGATGATGAATCTAATTTTCAGAGTTGCGGTGAATCGCGCGGCTGTACGAACCGTTCGCCTCCGCTGCCGGCGTTCTTCCCAATGCTTGCGTTGTGAAAGCGAGTGCTCAAGGTGATACAGTGAGGTATTTACAGGTTTACATGGTCCGTGCTTACTATGCCCACTATGCTTACTATTTTACCTTTAGGTGAATGTTTACTACAATTTATATGGCCACTATAACTCGCGTAGGGGTCACACTTTTGTGTCGCGATTTTGACAAGCTTTTCATGGGACAGGGCTATTTGACCTCATTTTTCCAACTTCGAGTATGAAATCCGCCGCAAACCTCCGCGATCGACTCCTATTGACATCCAGTAGCGACGCGCGAAAGTACGCTGCGCTCGACAATTCGCTGTTGAGCCGAATCAGAATCAGCGCACGGAACGCGATTGCTTCTCGGTTGGATGTCTTTTTTTTTTTAATATTGGCTGTCAAGTTATAGGTGCGGCCCTTACACGGGTGCGATTCTTACACGGATTTACACGGTAAGAATCTTCCTTCGTGTAATTCTCTTCTACTTCGCTATCACTAATACTGCTTCGCCTTCCCGGCCAAACTGCACTCTTTTATTGCGATAGCAATTATATGGACACTCAAAAGCAGATTTCTGCCGTCGGCGTCGCCGTCGCCGTCGCCGTGAGGTTCCGTATGACGTCAATGGAGATGAAATCGTGGCCGCGCGCCGCCGAACGCTGTATGTGCGAGTGAAAGGGCGCGAGGGACGCGCTCTTTCACGGGGAGTGAACGCACGGCGGAGAACAAACGCGCGTTCTGCGCCGTGCTTCCTTAAGGGCTGCAGAAGTAGGCGTCTCTTTCCTCCTTTACAATCACCATATATGTAGAGCAAACGCGCCTTCTTCAGACGCGCGAGAGGCCGTGGGGGAGGGGGAAGGAAGGGACGCGACGTTTAGCTGCGGCACCAAGTGCCTATTTATATGAGAGGCTCCAGCAACAGTCACCAACGCCGCACGCATTTTGAGCTAACGCGGGCAAAACGCCGATGGCGTCGACAACAGTTCTGCGTGTTGTTGCTACCAAAGCCGCTCACCTTACTTCGTATGACATTGAACTGTGACATTTTTTTTAATTTTTTTAGTACTTTGAGTCCGAGTATAAGTGCTGCTGCGCATGACTTCTAGACTTCTATTATTGCGATAGCAATTATATGGACACTCCAAAGCAGATTTCTGCCGTCGGCGTCGCCGTCGTCATCGCCGTCGCCGTTGCCGTGAGGTTCCGTATGACGTCAGTGGAGATGAAATCGTCGCCGCGCGCCGAACGCTATATGTGCGAGTGAAAGGGCGTGAGGGACGCGCGCTTTCACGGGGAGTGAACGCACGGCGAAGAAAAAACGCGCGTTCTGCGCCGTGCTCCCTTAAGGGCTGCAGAAGTAGGCGTCTCTTTCCTCCTTTACAATCACCATATATGTAGAACAAACGCGCCTTCTTCCGACGCTCGAAAGGCCGTGGCGGGGAGGGGGGGAGGGGGAGGGAAGGGAGGCGACGTTTAGCTGCGGCATGAAGTGCCTATTTATATCAGAGGCTCCGGCAAGAGTCACCAACGCCGTACGCATTTTGTGCGAACGCGGGCAAAACGCCGACGGCGTCGACAACAGTTCTGCGTGTTGCCGGTGCTGCTGCATGTCCAAGGTTATACACCTGATAAAGCTACTCTCATTACTCCGTATAGCTCTCTACAAATTTGCTATTGCAATTGATGCTTCGCCTTTCAGGTGAAACTGCGACAACTTTTTTATTCTGACTTTGAGTGAATCCGGCTTGGCATCATTTCGGACACAGAGTGAATTCTATATACAAGGTGTTTCAGCGAACAGTTTCCAAAATATTTAAAGGTGACCTGTGGCAGATAGTACAATTCTAGTTCATGAGCTCGTCTACTCGAAGATGCGGGCATTACTTGCACAAAAAATTGAAATGCATAATCGACAAATTAACTAAATTAACCAATTAAGTTATTAGCTAATTATCTTATGGCCCATGTTGCAATTTAGAAATTCTAGCCGTGGAGTGCGGATCCACTTTGAACTAATTCTAAGGCTGACACCAGTGTCGAGATATTAATTCTCTAACTTTGCGGAGAAATACATTGGCGTGCCAGTCACTTTCTCAACAAAACGTCGTTTTATGCATCGAAGCACAAAAGTATGAAAAGAACAAATTATGGGATTTTACGTGCCAAATTAAACCACGATCTGATTATGAGGCACGCCGTAGTGGAGGACTCTGGAATAAGTTAGACCACCTGGGGTTCGTTAACGTGTACATAAATCTAAGTATACGGGTGTTCTAGCATTTCGCCCCATCGAAATACTGCCGCCGTGACCGTGATTTGATCCCGCGACCTCATGCTTAGCAGTCCAACACCATAGCCACTAAACAACCACGGCGGGTAAGCGCAAAAGTAACTGGAATGCCAATGCTTTCTCCGCAATGTTCGGGAATTAATATCTCGAAACTGGTGCCATCCTGAGAATTAGTTCCTAGTGCATCCGCCTTGCGAATTTCACGGCTAGAATTTGTAAATTGCAACACGGGCATTAAGTTAATATGTTAAAAACCTAATTTGTGATTTTTAATTAGTCGATTATGCATTTCAAGTTTTTGTGCAAGTAATGTCCACCTCTTCGAGTAGACCAGTTCATGAACTAGAATTGTGCTATCTGCCACACGCAACCTTTAAAAAATTTTTGAAGGTGTTTGCTGAAACACCTTCAATGGCCGCTGCATGCCGCTGCATGGCCGCTGCATGCAAGAGGCGATGTTACCATCCCTAATGCGTAAATCTTGTAAATAATTAGAAGAGCTTTTTTAATTTTATTTTGTCGCCAGTCGTTAGCATTGCCTACTGGAAAGAGAATCAATATTGAGACACATATCACTCACGTGCTTTTCACACGCCGTTGATAGAAGACTCTGCCGAAGGGGTCACTAAAGCCTGCATGTTTTTTTTCATGGTCAAAAAAGCACGCAAAGTAATTTGAAGTGAAGTGAACATACATCAACATATTCATTCTCTAGGTATGGGCTATCCATTTTGTTGGCTACCTCGTTCTCTTTAAAATATATAATAAACTTTGTCCTTTGTATATATTTAAATATATTGTGTCTTCCTCAGTGGAAATTTTTTTTAAATGTTAAAGTGAGGAAACACGGATGAGGTAGCCGCCACTGGTGCTTCTAATGCGCTTTTCCTTATATTGTCAGGATTTGCCGAAATAAAGCGAAAGTATAAATTAGAAGCCGTGCACGTCCGTGCGAACATGGTGCCGTACGCTTTTAGCCGCAACAAAAGTGAAAATGTGGAGGCGCCGCAAAAGAATCCTCACATTATGTGGGTAACAGAACTCCGGTAATGACATTTCAGATTCTGGAGGGGACTCGAGCCCCACAGCTCCCCCGTAGTCGGCGCCTATGCGTCTGCCTACCGATCGCTCTGGCACTGGCTGCCCGGAGCTGGTGGGGAAAACGGATTCATTTGAGTATATTAAAGAATATTACATGTCAGTATAACGTTGTCGAGCCCTTTCGGCACGTATACATCACTCTGCCAACGCTTCTTCGCTGAGAAACCGTTTTAGCGACATCTTTGCCCTTCCGTTGCACGCCGCCGCGATTTTCGTGTAGCCACCGCAAGCTAAGCAAGGGTGAGCGAGTCAATCCCAGACGCCGGCACCACGCCACCACCCTCCTCATCCGGTTATCTACTTTTAGTGCTCTCGCTCGGCCCCGCCGAATCCCTCTCCCTTTCTGCGTGCTCCTCGCTTCTTGTCAGCCAATTAGATAAGTAAATCCTGTCAAAGTAGGCAATGCTATTCGTTTTGAAATCAGACAGAGCTGTAGATGACTTCGAGGAGAGCGTTTGATTGGGTTGTCCAAACAATGCGTTGGGTCACCGCCCTATGCTCACGTCGGCGGTTACGTAAATCTGACGTTAGGAAATAGAAATAATAGAGATTGGAATACTTTTACGTTATAGGGCCCCAGATTTTCAATTTATCAGTCAGTCAGTCAAAGAACTTTATTGAAAGGTCCTGCGAGGTTGTGGAACGGGCAAATAAAATAGTCCCGCCTAGGTGACGGCCAGGAGTGGTTGAGTCCTGGCGTACGGTGTCTAGAAGGGGGAGGTGAGAGCAACGGCGGCGGCGGAGTGCTGCAAGCAATCATGACAGCAGCGGCGGCGCTGGAGTCGACAGCAAGATAGGGTGCCTCGATGGCCAGCGGCGGCCCTACAGCAAGATCGCTCCCCGGGCGCGGAAGCACGGCGGTTGGTGTCGCGGGTTTCGAAGCGGGCGTTTCTGTTCGCAATTAGCGGTCGCATATTTGACATAACTAGCGTTAAGCTAATGCATATCGTGCCTTCCCGAGAACAACCAATAGGGGCGCTGCGAGCGTCGCTCGCATGACGTCGTGGCAAGAATTCGGGCCTGTCTGCTGCAGTTTGGGCTGCGTCCGGGCGCCTTCTGCAGTGTTTCCGTTTGTTCGCTCTTTGTTAGTAGAGGAGACAGTAAATGAATAGCAGCTATCCTCTGATGAGCGGTTAAATGTTAAAATGCATTAGATTCGGGCACGTCACGGCCGGCACAAATATGTTTCGCTCGTCTCAGTCACACGCGTTCTACGTGCTTTCCTGAATAATCGGGAGTGAAAAAAAGAATTATTTCAGCTAATGCGAAGAACATTATGCTAGTGATGTGGGTAAAAAAAGCTGCAGCGATTTCTAGGCTCGCAGTGAAGAGCTCCTTAGGTCATATTACTGCGACTACGTGTGAAGGGTGACACCGGGCTCCGTTGCGTAAGCGCCCGGCACTAGCAATAGCCTACCACGTCGGACGCCTTCAAAATCGGCCACTACCAAGAACTTGTCCACTTGTCGAAACGTTGGCTCCTGCTCTCACCTTGTTCTTGTGTTACTCACTACCTATTATAGTGCTCTCAAGTGTTGCCAAGCACACACCCGAAACGGGAAAACATCCCCCACTTAATCAGAACCGTAGCGCAGGTGAAACTAAACTTTCGTTTTCAGCTCGCTTCGGCGCTTCCGAAGCAGATGACGCGGCCGCTGTGTTCACGTGATCCCTCATGCCACGTCACGCCGACAATGGCGCTCGCCTTTCTCGTGGTGGGGCTCGCGCCCAATAGGTATTTGCGAGTGAAGCGATGGAGTGTCGCGCATTCTTGATTTACTGCTTCGTCTTGGTCAGTGCGCTGTTTCACCCACACGGTATGGTGACAATATAAATCTGCACTAAAATGCTGTCAAGTTTTAAAGTTTTAAATGAGTTAAAGACAGCAGAACTAAGACTTCGATTCAGTAGATGGTGTTGCCAAGAGGAGGTATTGCTCCAAAGAGTTCACGTGAGTGTAGCTCTACCACCACGTAGGCCTCTTGCGCACAGTGACCATATACCTACACCTCTTCGAGCTGCCTGTTCTGTCCTGCGCCAGCATGGGAGGCAGTCCTTTTCCATTCTGTGGACATGACCAGGGCTGCAAGCTGTCCGTCAACGCCACCTGTGCCATGTGGGTCTTCATCCCGACTGGCTACCAGAACTTGCTCAATTTGACTCATGGATCACCTTTCCGTTCCTTCTTGAACTTTATGTGGAAGACAGGGCTTCACAATTGTGCACAGCAATGTTTTTGAAGCTGAGGGCCAAACTAACAAAAAAAGAATGATTCCGTAGTCATTCAGTGTTTATTGTGACTTGCAATGAATCTCTCCCTCCCCCTCTTTTTTATTTGTTTAGACAGAGTGACACATAACACATTCATGATTGAACACAGATCATTGACAAAAACCCTGAGAGAGGTAAAAAATTTTGAGAAAACAGAACGAAACAAAAAATGCAATTTCACTGGAATACAAGATTTCGCACTTTCACAACATGACAGTGCAGTTACGGGCGATAGGAAGTGGTGGCCAAATAAATAGGGTCCACAATTCTGGAATGTTCACCCACGCACAGGTGTTTGTATATAAATATAGATATCATAAATAGGTGTAAATAAATTAAGCACCAGCTAAACAATAAGCGGCATTTCATTGCTGCTGTTTCTTTGGAAGTGACGACATAAAAAAAAAAAAAGACTGCCCAGTCTGATGACTAGCTGGACTGTAACTAAGCATATATATTACCAGCTGCAATCAAAGCTTGCTGAGAACAACAAATGTGCATTCTCGGGACTGAGAGAGAAGACAGCACATAATGCACTTCTTTGGTTTAGTACGAGTGTGCAAAAAAAGCAGACGTCAACCTTTGGTTATCACATTCCCATCTTAACGCGTGCGTTCTCTCGCGAGTATTGTGACGAAGCAAAACAGACTGGCCTTTAATTACGCCTTTGTCCTCGCATAGAAGTAGACACATAACAGACCATTTGCCTGCAACTCTTGCAGCAACATAATTCGAAGCCAGGGCCCTGTACTTTCTAACGATGCATTCCGTTTACCATTCCTTTTTCTTTTCTTATAATTCGTTGTGCCAAATGGCTGATCGTGGCCATAATGATGGCATCAGAGGCAATGAGAAAGAGCAAGAAGAGTAGAAAATGAAATGGAATGCTGCAAAATGTGGCCCCCGATCCTCTTCGAGTAATTCTATACGTAATCCGCACAAAAAGACCTTTAGAAGCAGCTGCCAAAAATTAAAGCTCATTATTTTGGAGGAAGATGACAATGATATCACTGGTACTTTCAGGAAAAAAAAATAAAACATTGACAATGGATAAGCAGGAATATGCACATGTGCAATTAGGCTGGGCATGTATCTGTGAATTAATACATTTCTGTGGGTGTATACATATATTATGTGTGTGTATATATATATATATATATATATATAGCTGGGGGTGACCCTCTAGTATAATCTCCAAGTAAAGCTAGGAAGCTTCTCTCCCATGTGTTGCTCTCACAGTGTCTGTGAGGGTGAGCGTTATTCAAGTACAAAATAATAGAACAAATAGTAATATTTCTACTTGAACGCACTTGCAAGGTGACAGGAGAAAAAAAAATGAAGTCACCCTCACATGCATGACAAGCAAAAAATGTTCAGTGCCTAGCACTATGATTAAATTACAACAAGTACTCAAGTGCTGAAGACGCTAATTTTGCTATCAATATATCTTCCAACCATTTTAAAAGCTTGATCGTCATTAAAGCCACGCAGAACTTTTCTCGTGAGATGCTTTGCACCGAGTAGCCATCCTTGCAGGTGGTCTACCCACTTTCGAAACACATTACATAAAACTAAGCGCTCTTTCAAGAGCTGTCGGATGTGACTCAAGATAGCAAAACAAGAAAAGGAGCTAAGTTGTAAACTGCAAAGGACGTGCGCATGATGCCTAGAGATAAAACAACAAAACACCATGACCTTCAAAAAATCTACGCTTATGAAATGCTTACTGTAAGCCCATATCTCTCCATAATTTGACAGATTAAGGCATACTACCATTCAAGGGTGTCGAAGAAAGCCTTGATGTGGGACAACTTATAAACAAGTGTTCCAGATCCATACAAGTGCACTGAATTCACCGAACAGACAAAACTTGACTGTAGGTGAACATGCAGGGTGGGTGTGTTTTCTATTATTTTAAGTGGTACATTCAATTTCCTGCTACAAATGCCCAGCGTAGCACCTCACCAGTACAATAGGAATCTCCTTGATGTAAGCGCTCAGCCAGCGAATGTGCACTGGGTGATATAGTAGCCACACAATTTTCGTGGTCTCCAACTTTCTGGACTTGCTCGCATAATCGAATTTGACTGGTTGCTCAATCCTTGAAAGTTGTCCGCCGAAAATAAAGCTGCAAGAATGAAGGCCCCGTGATTTTAGAACAATGCCCAAGGGTCAACAATATAAACGAGCACCTCTGGTCTTTTTAGGTGCGTGTGACTGACCAAACCAAGTGTGGCACGAGACTAAAAAACGTCCGAGTGTTCCCGAACCGGCAAAAAGCATAGCCCTGCAGGAAAATGCTGGTACTGCAAAGGACACTGTGAGAGCAACGCTTAGATGCCGTGGGAAAGGAGAGGTGTGTGTTCTTCTCATGAATCCAAGTGACTGGACCTCCCAATCGCACAACCTGCACTGCGCAGCACCAGGTGGTGCGCGTGTTACAGCTGGAAAAGGGGAGACGTTGGCGAGTCAGCGGCATCCTTCCTGCAATGCATTTGCTTGCCCCTCAGAGGTTCACGACACTGTCGCCATCCCTCCGGGCATCCAAGTCCGGAGTCGACGCTTCGGGCGTGGTGTCCCTGCTCGTCTGGCGGAGCTTCTCCTGCATCTGCGACAGCATCTCCTGCATGCGCCGGATCTGCGTGGGAGAAAGAAGCAAACGTTTCTCAGCTGCACACGTAACAATGGACACGAATGAAGTCGGCCTTGCCATGGTGGATAAGTGGCTGCGGCATTGTGTTGTTCAGGGGTTCGACTCCCGACCAAGAGGACTGAATGCAAACACGTCATCTGTGGTGCTTTGGGTGCATGCTGAAGAACTGCAGGTGCTTCTTCAACAGTACAGCATCTCTCATAACCTATGAGCTGCTTTGGAATGGTAAACCACATAGTTTAACGTGAAGGCAAAGCCCAGGTGGACAGAAGTGTGATGCTGGACAAATGAGATGTTAACACCTCACCGCGGCAATTATTTCACCCAAGGAAGATGCTGAATTGCACTTGGTCATTGCCTGTGTGAAAGGTTAGAAAGTAAAAAATTAGTTTGAAATTATTTGCAACCCCAGGGAAATTGTAGGCATACGAATTGAAATAGGCGTCTACGGTAAAATGTTAATTCGACCCTGATTAATTCAGAAAATCAGATAATTTGGACTCGTCCTTTTGTCCTGGCAGGTGTATGTATTATTTAATGGCGTCAAACACATGTTTAACTCGGACTTATTTGACCGCAAACCAATTAATGCAGACAACCTTCAAACCACGGCGAGCATCGTAAATGTGCGACGCAAAAGAGCAAGAGCGGTGCTAGTCATCAGCGGAAACCATACCACATACGGGAATGACAGAAAGGCCGAGCACTTCGTGTCTATTTGTGCTCTTACCCGTTTACCGCCATACACGACACTGCATTGGCCACATGCCTTCAGAACTGCAGAGTCACCACATATGATTGCATCGGTAGTGATTGCAGTTTCGTCCGCAGCGACTACGACATGCAGTACCATTTTGACTCAGTGCAAGGTCAGAACGCGGCGGCAGCCATCAAGATGAATACCGATTCTACCGCGGCCCCCACACGAGCATCAACCCCGCAGCTGCATCGCGATGGACAGATCTGTTGCCGACCAGGTCACTGATGAAAAATTAATCAGGTCCGTGCGCGGTAGTGAAAGGCATGTCTACTCGGACGAAGATGCAGGTCTTGTGCGAAATGGGTTGCACTACAAAGGAAGTCGCCAGAGCCTCTCCGCTGCAAGTGCTAATCAGTCACGAGATGGCGACAATTGCCGCTTCTGCAATGATTTTGTGTGAAACAGAACCAAAGATTGTGAATTTATTCAGTAAATAAAGGCAGATTGGTGTAGCAAGCATTTATATTGTTTTCTTGATACCCTAGACAATTTAATATTCAGTTAATTCGGCCTTTTATTTTGGGTCCCATGAAATATGAATTAACGAGGTCTTACTGTAGCATGAAAGAATAGCCTTTATTTATAACTGCAGCTTTTTGCAGTGTACGCCCTTTGCACTGGAAGGCAAGTCGCTTCACATCTCATGGCAGCCTGTGAAAGAGGTGGTACTGCTGTAATGATGGCTGCAATATGTGCACCAATACGTGCTCCAATACCTGCATGGATGTGTTTTTAGCATTATGAAGGCATGATTTAAGTGTCACTCCTTTTGCCATCTACAGTTGTAGAGATGCCTCACATAGGCAAGAAATGCACTAATCAGGCGACGAGCTCAGTGTTGTGGGTCGATGCTTGCACAAAGTGCCAAAAGCAGACAGGTGCATCCCCATAGCAGGTGCAGTGATGCTATTGGCCCATGCCATTTTGAGGCAGCCTTTGGAGCAGCCACTTACGCATTTTGTAACAGCAAGATGGACTTTTGGAGTAGGTATATGAAAGCGATTGCAAACTATTTTATATGGAGATATTACAGTGGACAAGCCATGTGAAAGCTTTAAGTGACCGCCCTGTGCATAAACTCAATCCAAACACTAAAATACTTTTGCCTCTGAATGTGAAATTAGCATACCGAGGGTCAAACTTGTTGATGAAACAGTCGCTGACCGATTTTTCAAATTTTTTGCAAAACGTTCAAATAATTGTGAGGGCAGTCTAAAAACGCAAACTTCAGCAGTAAAATTAATGACATCGCTACAGTAAAAGCTCGATGATACGATCACGGCTAATACGAATTTCCGGGTGATACGAATTTTTCTGTGGTCCCGGCCGAGCCCCATTACTTTGCAACGTGCTAGAGAACGGTTGTTACGAATCGATTTTCAGTCTGCGTTGGTTGATACGAATAAACGCCGCCTCACCGACGGCCGCGAAAGAGAACAGCGCGCCGTCACGCGCTTTCTCTCCTTCTCTTTTGGTGCGGAGGCGCGGCGCCGGATAGCGCGGACTCCGCGACTGGGCGCGAAGAGTTTGAAGCGGTGGCGCTTTAGGTGCTTTTGTACTTTTCCTCCTTTTCTGCGAGCCGTCAGATGGAGTGGCTGCTGCGCTTCGGGCCGCGTTCTTCGTGTTTGCGCCTATTTGCCTAGTCGCAGCGAGCTATGTCTCGCAAGCGGAAAGCACTCTCCTTAAAAAAGAAATTAGGCATTCTTCGAAAGGTCGATGAGGATCCCAAGAGGAAGCGGACGGAGTTGGCTAAGGAGCTAGGCCTCGCAACGTCAGCACTGAGCACAATTGTTGCACAGCGAGACTATCATGAAAAACGTGCTTTCGCTCAACGTCAACGCGAAGCAAGCGAATTCGAACACGCTTATTTCGAACATACCGCGCACCGACAATGCTCTTAGCAGCGCGCCAAATCACGCGGCGGTGCCTCCGACCGGCATTGCTCCGACACCGCCATAGAGCGAAAGCTCAGGAGACCCCTCAATGCCGCGCGTGAAGGAACGGGGAAAAAAAAAAAAGAACCCGTGGCGGAAATTTCCTTCTCTCTCAAATTGCAAGGTCGCCGTTTCTGCATCGCGCCGGAACAAGCGTGTACGTGCCGACTAGAGTATTCTAGACAACCGTATTCTAGCACACACTAGTGCCGACGTCTCAGCCACGCGGATAAAATGGCAGTGAACCCTTCTCCTCTATTTTCTAGTCACATGTTGACCTTGCACGCTGCGGCAGCAGCGCAGAGGGAAGCAGCGGCGGAGGCACAGTCGAACCAACGAAACTGCCACGCCCGCAAACGCTCGCTTCCCGATAACGGCAGAAAACGAAACTTCAGGGGGCAGCTAAAATAAGCTGGCGCCAGCACGGCGGCGGGCGCGCACGGAGATGTGCGCACGGAGTCGAAGGTGAGAGAGCTACGAGGGAGGGCGAGGGGAGCCACCGAAATCCGCTTCCCTGCCGCCCTCCTCCCTCACTTCGACAGTCTCCGCGCGGCGCGCGCACCCGTGTGCCGGCGCCGCCCGCTCGCTCCCTGAAGCTTTGTTTTCTGTCGTTATCGGGAAGCGACCGTTAGCCGGCGTGGGCAGTTTCGTGGCCCACGCTTGCTATGCGCTTGTGCGCCGCGATATTTCACGACTCGCACCGTTCGTGCATCGTGCTATGGTGCACGAATACTTCAAAAATACGTCCTTTTAATTCGAACAAATTTTCGGGCCCCTTCGAGTTCGAATTAACGAGATTCGACAGTAGTTTTAATTGTGGTTCGATGATACGAATTTCGGCTAATACGAATATTTTTCGTGACCCCGTGAGATTCGTATCATCGAGCTTTTACTGTATTTGCAAAGCCAGTGGTAGGAAAAATTTGTTCAATTCGGCCCTATGCTGTGCTTCACTGATATACTATCTAAATGCCGCGATGGTCAACGTGCGTCGTATGCCGTCGCAAATACACGCTCGACCTTTCATGCAACGCAATCAGATTAGGCTGTGAGGCATGAGTTCAGTTTGGAGCTTTCTGTGTACACGCGAACTTTCACCATTCCGTTTAGTAAGTGTAAAAACAAACTTCGTGAAAGCGCTCACGGTAGTTGCCAGCATGTCACCCACAGACCCAACCTTGGCTTCTGGCCACCAAATCTAGCCCATGATTTCACGCCTAATCATTATATGCAGTTTACTGGTCCGAACATTTTAGAGTCCATCTTGCCGTGACGACCTGCTGCCTGCCGCATGTCGGTTGGCAGCGAATTTTTGTCACAGCCGTACGATGCAGCTAGACCTAAACAGCGGCGCTTCGTCAGTATCTAGCGGCAAAAGTTTCGTGTGGAGCCGACCAAAATCTTAGTAGCGGCCGTATGCCATTCTTAATACAGTGACATCACCTTGCCAACAGAAGTGGGGGATATATGACAAATTGAATAACAGAAAAATTTTTAACGACTGCCACATCTCTGACACTGTGCGCGTTATGTTCGAAAAATCAGGCGAGACACTATTCAGCGTCCGAAACGTTGCTCGCCATTTAACATACAGCAGAGCAGCGCGAGGTCGCTCCTCTGCAATCGCTCGCTGCAGCCTGAAAAGCGATACTATACCGCTGCCCAAGCAACCCGCACCTGGTGGGGTGGAAGATATTGAAAACAGACAATGGCCCACGGAGGAAACACCAGTTGGAGAGGCTGGACTTAGTCCATCGCGAAGCTAACACAGCCGCTATTCCATGCCATGCCGCTTTCGATGGTGCGGAGAAACAGGGCTTGAGGACTTAATTCTGTTTTCTAAAGCCAGAGCAACCCTTTCAGCGCAGGGTGGGCGCAGATTTCTCATATTTTGCTGAAATGTAGCAGGATGCAGCAGGGTTCGCCTCTCGGCGCAATTGGCGCAGTGGTAGCATCACTGCAGGTGAAACTGGTGCAGCATGCCAGTGAATTTCCAGCCGAGGATGTGCCCCTGTGATGGAGCAAGAGAGTGCATTTCACCACAAAGCGAGTGGGATCTGAAATGACCAGTGGAACATGTGAGCCTCCTCTAAATTAGCTATCTCATCAATGATTGCACTCCACCAGATCATGTGCTCTAGCATGTCCCCTCACTCTACTCTAAAGCCAAATAGATGTCACGTTCAAGATGCAGGAGGATCAATGTGGTGCTCATTCCTCTTGCTGCACCAAGTTTGCCAGCACCATGATGGCATGGTCAACTGGAACATCAGATTCCTAACCGCTAGGACACAGGCATTTATGTGCTGATGGGTTTACATTCCCCAAAGCAATAGGGAGGCTATGAGAGATGCCACAGTGGAAGGCTCCAGCATACATACATACATACACACACATACACATACATACATACATACATACATACATACATACATACATACATACATACAGTTTTGACCACCGGGGGTTTTTTCAAGGTGCATCCACAGCACACGAGCATTATTGCACGGTAGCCTCTGTGAAATGCCGCTGCTACGACCGCGAGTTGCACCCACAACTTTATATTCACAAGTAGCAAGTCATTTTTTGCAAGAAACACGTGGCTTATGCGGATTCATACGAAACATGGTATGAGTGCACAAAGTGCAGAGTTTCATTTTAGAGGGAGTAAAAGGGAGCAGGCAATTTTTTTCCCCGTTCTAGGTTTCTGTTGTCGGTGCACTCCTTTCTGCTTCTCTGCCAACAATTCTTGACTCGAATAAACTTGTTACATAATGGAGTGTGTTATGCAATATCACGAATGCGTACCATTGCTATGCACTGGCACCGTAAAATTTTATCGACCTTCCCAGCGCTCGGGTAGGAACAACTGTTTCAGATGCAAGAAAGTGGGGCCACAGGAAGCAAAACGAGCGGTGAACTCTTGGTGGGGCAAAATGCTTACCTCTTCATCTTTCATCTGGAGCAGGCGGTCAGCTTCTGATATTCCGTCGTATGTGGTTGTCACCGAATCTCTGCCTTGCTTCCTGCATGCATCAGATATACGGGTCACAAGTGAGGGGTGTATTTACACAAGTAGTTACTCGCTGATAAGGATTTGAAGAAAAACTCATGAAAATGGCGCAACAACCAAGCACATTGTTCAAGCAACCCAACTTTTCCTGCCTTGGCACCACGCTTATTTTGTCAAAGGGCCAAGTCAGTGCTACCCATACTTGTTATGTGCGACTACTTCTATAATTTTGTTGCTACTCCCCAGCTGTCTCTTGCACATTAATGTAGCCAGCTCATTAAAGAGCTTTATTGTTCAGCTGAAACACAGGCTTTTCGCTACGTTGCCATTCATAACGTCTTAGCAATATTGTCATGCAGACCATAAACTGCACTGCTCGGGGTATGTGTGCTGGCTGTGTTATAAGAGAGCTGAGGTCACAGGCACAGAAGTTCACATTAGTGAGCTTGAATATCGCAACACTACTTGCTTTTCTGCACGCCTGGAAGCAGGCAACAAGTGTGGTTGCAGCACATACTTGCAAAACCACTGGGTGCCCCATGAAATGCAGTTGTATGCACCTGTTTCATTGTATCAAAGATCCTATGCCACAGTTAAATACATGTACTCCCTTCAGTCTACAGTATTTACTAGATCAAAAAATGCACACCATCTGCTGAGTATGCCCTAACTTACAGGTGCGCGTGGGGTAAGCTGGACATTTCCACATGCTGAACGCTTTCACCCCACGCATTGAGTTTGTGTGCTTTTGAAGACAAGGTCTTCTTTTACGCCTTCACATGGGTTTCACATTTATGCGATCTGGTTATCTTGTAGCCACTTCCAGAAACAAAAAAGGAAGGGTCCACCAAGTGTCAACTACGGTAAATAATATATGTGCATGAAATATGATACGAATAAAATATGACATGAGTGGATATTTAACATGAAAAAGAGACCTAAAGAGACAGAATAGAGAAATAACATTTAATCATCAAATCAATTGAACTACCAGCGTCGACACTTCGGTGACACTTTCTTTTTAGCCTTGAAACAATTATTAGCTTTAATTTAAGGTCCCTGCACAACTTATGCGCACCGAAAATGTTGTGATACTGCCATTATTAATTACACAGTAAAGTGCTTTGAAAGACAGTGTTGACTGTTGCATGCTTCAAGCAGTCTCTCCAAGCTTTGCTGGAATGAACAGTTGCACCACAGTTCCACCTGGCAATGAGGGCCACTTGTTGTTCTGCTGTTGTATATCACCACACATGAGCGAGCCAGGGGCCAATGAAAAAGTCACACCTGGTAAACGCAGCTTGTTTCAAACGGCAAATGTCGGCAGCAAATTAATGCTAAAGGCTTCGCAAATGCCATGTGCACTGTATTCCCTGCTGCAAACCTGTGGCTTCTTTTGCTTTTTAAGACATAATTATGTATGCATCCCTTTACTGGTAGATCTATGCCAGAAAATGAACATGTGTGAAGTGGAACCCACCTTCAGTCATGGTGCCAAAAAAAAAAAAAAAAACATACATTTTCCTACAAGTTCAATGCATGGTGTTGCCTTTCTAACACAGCAAAGTCATTTGCAAATAAACAATTCTGTACCAGCTGAAAGGTTTTGCAATTTTCGACTTGATGCTAAAAGGGCTCTCCTCCACAATAGAGGCAGCGACCAGATTAACGATCTGTCATTTGTGCTGCAGCAGGAAGCCTCTTTATCCAAAATTAGTGATAGTGCTGTCTTTCACTTCTCATCTGTATTCCTTGAAAACTGCTGCTCTATTTAAAATGGTGCCTTGGTGGTTCTGAGTACAACAGTATGCAGTTTCCTTCATCATGGAAATACATGGTCATCTGAAGCAAACACACTACTGGTCTGAGTTTGTATAACAAACCAAATGAATGCCTATTTTTGCAGTCTAATGAACTATGTGATGTGGTCAACTATGGAAAAGCGAGGAACAAGTTTCACAGGCACTCATTTCATACGAAGGCTCTCAAGTAAATAATTTTGGCAAATGAAAAGTCTGGCCTGCGCTAGTTGCTACTGCAGAAGTCCAAGGTTGTTTCCAAAATGAGCGTAGAGGGCGTGTTTCCTAAGGTCACAAATTTCTTACAATATTACCTAGAGGAAAATCCGGCATCACTGTGCATGCGAGATTCCTAATGGGTGCTGTGCCGTCATGGGGACGACAGTGTTTAGGCGTGTGAGGCTTGTGTTGGCTGGTGTCGAGCGAGGCTTGTCCTAAAACGTGGATTTGGCTGCACAGATATAGCTGTCTGAAAATAAAATCTTCATAAAAAATCCTTTGTCTGTACTAAATCTTTTAATAAAGTTGACTCACCTGCGGTGCATAATGAAATGATGAAAAGCGAGAACAGACCACAAACTGTACTGATGCGAGCGCAGATTTAGTCGTCTCTCCTCCAACATTAGTGGCTTGCCGATATTTTCTATGTTTCGTATAACTGTACCTCTAAGCATAAGTAGTTTGATTGAATAAAATATGTTTTTGTGTAACACTAAAGATAAAAATGGTCTTTTTTTTTTACGTGCTGTTAAAGTATAAATGAATCATTCTCAGAGGGAACAGTGCTAGCCAGCCATGTCTTCAAGGTGACCTGGCTCTCCAAGAACGAGTTAATCTTAAGCCACTACATCCCAGCATTTCAAATGCATATAAAAGCGTCAAAGAGTCAGTTTTTCCTCTAGGTAATAAAGTGGAATCTCATTGATACGATCTTCACGGGAACCGAAAAATAAAGCGCATCATACAAAAATTGTATTATCCAATGTATTATCCAACCAAATCGTATTATCAGAAAAAGAAAAAGCGTATTATCCCGAAAAATGTATTATGCAGAATCATATCAACGAGATTCCACTGCAGTTGAAACTGGATTTAACGAAAATTCGGAATAATTTTGTGACAGAGTTTCGATTTAATGAAGTTTTTGACCATTTAAAGCATGTATCTGGAACCTATGGGCTGGTAAATCTAGAAGGAAACTGCCAAAATATCAGCCAAGGCACAAGTTATTTGCTCGCAACCTTCCGTGTGAAAAATTTTAGCAACAAAAACGCTGTTGCACACACCAGTGTGCAGTATGCAGGAAACACCACTGCGCCATCTGTCATGTTGGTAAAGAACCTGCGGAGGCCGCAGCATCTCGGAGTAAACACAAGCTGATGATTCCTTCAGCATAAAGGGGGTGGGAAGGCGGTGAGCGTGCGGTAACATGATTAAGCACGCGCTACGGGTAGAGTGTGGGATGCAGTAGCCGTGTGCCCATAGGCCCTCCCTCCCCAGCCTATGGCACTCTTTTTCTACCCTGGGCATCGCTACACATGGCTGTCCACGTGGCTGAGTGCTTACGTGGGCTACGCGCTGCATCTTGGGGGTAATCTGCGGCAAGTGCGAAGGTTGAGCTGACATGGCTGGTGCCTTGAATCATGTGTGTTCCCACGCATTTAGTGTTGGACGTTACGTAACCTCAAGTTTCTGAGACACGGTGAAGCGAGAGGCAGCACAAAGCGTTTGCTCACCCTGGCCAGTGTTCTTTACGCTATCACTGCGACAGCAAGTGTCCGTGGTCATCGAGTGAGATCTGTTCATGCTTGCCCGTGCTCGTGCGACACTTTGCTTGTTAATTTAATTAGTGAGCGAATGTTTACTGCAATTTATATGGCCAGTAAAACTACGAACCATACTTCGTGTAGTTGTCTCTTTGCTATTGCCATCAATGCTTGACCTTTCGGGCAAAACTGCGACTTTTTTTTCTCAAGGAAGACGAATGTATGCATCTTTTTACACTTTAGTTTTTTATTTGTGGGTGCCATTTGATGATGCTTGCTAGCAGTAAGCGTGGTGTCCAAGATTTACAGCGTCATGCGAAGCACCACAGGCAAATCTCGGACGCCATGAGCCATGCCGATACCTTGTGCTTGGCGTGGTCTGCACTGCACGTGCCAGCACTTATATCCAGTCATTACGGCACAACCTTCTTGTGATTGTTTATATGTGGCTACTTACAAGATACTATCCACTAGGAATGTTTTCAGAATTTGTGAAATTACTTTTACTACTGAAACTTAGCATGCTGACTTAACGAAATTCGTAATTTAACTAAGTTTTTCGCTACAAGTGCAACTCGCTATATTGAGGTCTGACTCTATTGTAAGTAACTTTATGCCCAAGACCAAAAGCAAGCAGTACGAGTGTTTTGAGTGCCCAGCCAGCTGCTGGTCCAAATACTTTTCTCCCAGAAAATTGGGTATTTTCATTCGGTGACATTTTAGTCTTAATGTGACATGAAACAGACTGGTGAAGTGACGGCAAATAAAGCTATACCTTCGTTTTGCAGTTTCCATAGGAAGGACGAGCTTAGCCTAGACACGGAAAGGCTTAACCACTACATGTCACCCTAACAGGCAATGCTATGTTTTACTAAAGGCCTGCATGTGTAAAGGGCGACTATTCAAGGTTTACTTAGGGCAAAATTGCACATTTTATCCTGGCTAAAGAATGCAGAGGAGAAAGAAAGAAAAAAAAAGGTGGCACAGGGCATACTGACCCCCTTTCGCGGGCCGCTTGTTGAGAAATCTTCTGGATGTACTGGGCACGATAGTTCTCGTAGTGTACATCGCGGGTCACTTCCTTCAGGTCTTGCATGTGCGTGCTGCAGTGGGAATGAAGAAGAAAACAGGGAGCAACCAGAACAACATTTCACAAACACCACAGAGCACCATGCTTTGCACAGAGAAAGAAGCTCCAAGAAAACAACCAAACATCTGATGTCTGGTGTCTACTACAGTGGGTCCATTAAGTACCATATTTATTTGAATTGGCCAGGCTCACGAAAAAAAAAAAGAAAAGAAGGGGGGGGGGGGGGGCTGTTACTGGGAACGATGCCAGAGAAGAAGACATTGAAGGATGAAGTCACTTTGCAGCTTTAAATGGGTATGGCATAGGCAAGGAATTTCAAAGGAGGCACACAAGAGTCGAAACCGCAACTTCCTGAAAGGCCCACTTCAAAGGGAGTACAGGAGGTTCACAACCACACGTTCTTGAAAGGCACGCTCCAAATGGAGCATAGGAAGGCGAAACCCCTGCTTCCTGAAAGTTAACTTCAAAGGGGGTAGCCCACTTCAAAGAGTACAGGAAGGTCACAGCCACTGTTTCATGAAAGAAACACTCTAAAGGGAGTATCAGGGAGTAGAGGAGGGTTGCAACCCCGTTTCCATAAATATAGTGTTCTGTAGAGGTTCTAGAGCAGTGACAAGGCTACACCTTGACTGCGATGGACACCATTAAAGGGCTCTGAATTAGCTTTGACCAGCCTGGTTGTCCTAATTGTGCCGAAATCTCAACAAATTACGTACTTTGTGTCCGCGTTGGAATGTGGCTGATGAGGCAAAAGATCCAAACGATGACTTCGCGCATAGTGCGAGACTATTATAACCACCGAGCCATTTCAAAAGCATTGAAACGGTGAGTATAATTTCCAACATTCAGATGCTGTCAGCAGCACAAAAAGGCTACGTACAGCAGTCAAAGGCGATTCCAGTCACACCATCCACAAACAGTAACTTGCTGGCAGTGCCTGACAGATTATGGGAGCTGCATTTGCATACTACAGTCAACGATGAATTTTCTGGATGGCCGATTTTTCCGACATGCCCTATAATTTGGACGCCTTCGCGGCACCGTCACGTACCCCATAGAGTCAATGTATAATACCCCTGTCACACGGGCAACCGCGAACTCCGTTGAGCATGAAACTCCCTAATGAAGATTTACGGCAATGCAGTTGCAGCTGTGCTACATGGCACAGTGTGAGCTTTCGACGGGCGCCGCATGGGAGAGAAATGGTGCTGCTGCACTTACTTGTGCATGCCACTGTTCACATATACAGTCGCCGTTAAAGTAACCTATAGGTAGTTTTTTTTTGTAACGCAGTATGTAATTTAATAAAATCACAGTGAGAAAGTCTGCTGTATGTTACCGCAAGGCTTTTGTTTTGCAAGCATAGCGAAGTTGAAAGCGGTGCTGGCCACACTGTGCTCTTGCTTTTGTGTGTGGGCGCATGAGTCACATTGTTCGACCGGTGTGCTTTGAGTTGGGATTCTGTGCTGTGTAATCGTGCATGTGCGTGTGTTCGCGGTGAGGCACCGGGATCGCTCATTGTGGTGTGTGTCGCCTGGAGAGGTTATCTGTACGACACGTGCGGCTCATGTGTGGATATACAAACGAAATGGCAGAACGACATATTCCCACGCGGCACTGACCAAGCAGTGGTGTAGAGCGTACAGGCGCTGATGTCCTTAAAAACAAATTAAAACTCCCATTACATGGCATATACTCAAGGGTAAATAAAATAATAATAATGCAAAAATATGTAAGTGAGCCAGTTATGTAGACTTTATTAGCGTGGGTTTCTTCACAGCTGTAGCTATCTGGGAACGAGAGTACTCTATCCAGCCTTAATGGCCATTGCCGAACTCCCTTCGCCACAATCTCCATTTAGATTCCTTGGCGCAAGGGAGACCATGTGACACGGAGTGCAACTCCCTTGACATAAGGACAAAGGAGTTAAATTAAGTTTGCAAGTGCCTGTGTGACAGGGGTATAAGAATGTCTGAAATTTCGGACGCAGAATCCCTTCGCCGTCTCATTTTCTGGTCTTTTTGCCATGCCTGCAGGTACGACAGAGCATTAATCGAAGCTGCCACCGCCACCATTTTTTTATTATCTCGTCGCCTCGAACAGGCGTTCTCGCACGCAGATCCGCTGGCAACTGTTGCCACCACCGCGGCAACGTTAGGTCTAGCTACTTCGACGTTCGCTTGCATGCTTCTTGCTGTTCCGTGCCATGTTTTTCAGTGAAACAATTCGCCGCAGTTAGCAATGACATCGATTCCGCCTTTGTAATCCTCGTTAATGGCTTCGAAGCTCGGAAAGCACAACTAGTTGCAAAATGTCAGTTCTCGAAAGTCAGCTTCGCCTTAATGCAGCAGTGTATGCGGTGAAGCATAAAGGAAGTATTGCGGTGAAGCATACCATGAGTGGGAAAGGGAAATTCTCACAGGACACGATATGTTTCCCTTAAATATGCAAGCGTGCACCTGCAATCTCTTACCGTAATACGAGCACCAGTATGCCCAATAATTGTACTGGCCGGCCTTCAGGGCTATTTCGGATGTACCTGTGGTGATTTGAGCCATTGGGGGCAGTAAAAGGCATGCATTCATTTTTTTCGACTGCCCGATTTGTCTGATGTTTTTGCCGCCGTTGAGAGTCTGAAAAATCAGATGTTGACTGTACATGCTTTTGGAGAAGCAGACCAATCTTTAAGGTTATGGAGCAGAGAAAATGTGCTTCCTGGAGGTGACAGGGTTTCCCACAAGCGTCGCTACAGGACTACATGGCAGATGGCAACATGTTCAGTCAGCATGACAATGGTGGGAAGTGCATGTGGGTCTAAAATGGGCCTCTAACATCTATTCAATAGAGGCTGACCTGACAAACATAATTAAGACTACCAGAAAGAAATCATGACTGCTGCTGACAAGGTATCCCCCACATTTTTCCCCATGCACATAAAAAACAATCACCATTTGGTCAATGTGCTAGAGAACCTGAAAGAAATTAATCTAATTCTCATTCACAAATACTTCAGAAAACTGATGATTCATGATCCATGCAAACCTATGATCATGTTCCCAAGCAACTCAATTCAGGTCAATAAGCACATTGCCACAAATCTTTCTGGGTAATGAAAGCCATAATAAAGCTGACATGTGCTAAGCATGCAGCCAAAAATCAAGCGATTCACTGTGCACCAGTCTGACTGAAAAACTCAGTTTTTTGCTCAATACTGGGCTCTACACGCCCAGAGTGAGAGAAAATCTGAGCTCAGCATTCGAAAAAGCTTTTGTGCTCAGAGTGCACTTCCCATCAGTCTCACGATGATAGAGCAGCTGCAATGCCAGAGTAATTTTAAGGTCGACTCAGAGGGCTGAACATTCCACAGGAACACATGGGTTACGAAAGACGCCATAGTGGAGGGATTTCCCAATAAATTACTGCCACCTAAAATGGTCAGTTAGAAGCATGGTCCCAAAAGCACCCAAGCATCTTTCCTTTCTGCACTTTTGGGAATGCAGCAGTCGCAGCCGGTAGCTGAACCCCATGACCTGCCACTCATTTCCAGAACGCCATAGCTGCTGGGGTACTGTGGTCGGTAGAGTGCCCTTTTAAATAATTTATGAAACTATAAGCCAGAGGAACACAGTCCAGTGCCTATTTTTATGGCATCACTTTGATCAGGAATGCAAGTCGACGAGGAGCCTCACTGTTCCGGCAAAGAAAGACAAGACAAAGAGAACTAAAGTAATTGGACTCGGAACGCAACCGCCGGAATTGGACACAGTTGCTCATTCGGTCTAGCTGCGCACGGAGTCCAGGGATTGGCCTCCGCTCGGTCTGAAATTGCTGGTTTTGGGACGGGGCTTTCACTCAAGCCACTTTCAGGCCTGAGGCAGTTACGTGGTGAGCACCAGCCAGCCCAAACTGTGGGCCACAGAGATCAAGCAATGAAGCGGAGGATTCAAATAAATATGGTAGGCACGAAGAGGTTCTCAGGAGGAGGGCTTGTAGAGACACAAAGCCATCTACCTGAAGAGACCAAGGATTATTCTGCCGTTGCCGACCAACAGGCAGCATGAGGCAAAGAGAGAACAAAAAAAGGCGCGAGTCAGTCCACACTTGGCGGCAGACAGCCATCGGCCACAAAATACTCCCGCAGCTAGCATGACCATGCCGCTGAGGCGTAGCTGCACCAACCAGCTTTTCCTTATTTCTGGTGGCAACGGGGCCTATGTGTCCCGGCTCACAAGAGTAAGGGCATTACGAAGACAGTGCGCTCACTTGCTGTACATGAAGAAAAAAAATATGGAATCTGGTGCTGTATGCACAAGTAAGTACGTAATGGGCTTCACCTATTGCACAGTTGGCAAAAAGTGCAATGTTATGCCCATAGCTGTGCCACCTATGTGACTGCTATGCCATCAATGAATTTACTGGCATGGTTGGGCGCATGTTACAAATCACTGCACCCAGAGTCTGCTACTACATCATACAGATGCTTATGTCTCACACTAGCGTACGCTCTGCCGATCACTCTATTTTATGGTGCTTAGTGACTGCACACTTCGAAAGCAACACTCACGGCAAGTCATAAAAATGAATTTTTTACTCCAATGCTAGGCTTTTAAAGCAGGAAACTGGATTACAGCATGACTGAGTAAGTTACATGTTTATCTGGCTATAAGAGTTTCTGCATTCCCAGTGCTAACAATGCAACTATTTACGCAACTTTCAAAATAATTCAATTGTTCCACAAATGCAAAAGAGTTAATTCAGCATGCCTACAGCTCAACAAGCTCGTAAATGAATCGATTAAACTGTTCTCACAGCTTTATCCAATCCGTGGGCTCTAAGTGGTGAACCGACTACACCGAGAAAAAACCCCACAAAACCGGCTTCCGTAGCTGAATCTGAACCAGCAATGAGCTTTGTTGGTGCAGCCAGACCACAGCTAGGCTTCACTGCGGCATGACATAACAAAATCACACGTACTGTACTATATGGAGTAAAAGTAAAAGCACCAACCTAATAAGGAAAGTCCGCAACTTGAGGAAGTCGCTATGCTTCGGGTTCTCCACTGCAACAGAACCAGTGGTGCCTTGTTACGTGCTTGCCACACAATCGAAGCGAGGCATGCCAAACAGACACAAGGCAGGAAGAGGGATTCAAAGATAAGACGGGTGCGGTGTGCCCCACGTGCAGTGATTGTGATCACCTTCGACGATTCCCCAAGGGTAGAGTCGACCGCGGACTCGCCGACCGTTGATGTCCACCACCTGGGTGCTCGAGATTACCGCAAACGGGATGCTCTCCTGCAGATAAAACGAAAAAACAGTGCGAGAGTTACACAAGACAAAGAACTGTTGTGCTGTTTCTTTCCAGCACAGAAAATGCATGTGGATGCCGTTGTCTATACTCCTTCCATTGCAAGAAAAAAAAGGTTATGAAAAATATGCAGATGCAATGCACATTCACGTGAAGTGAAGCTTTAGTGAAGTGGGTAGTTAAATGTGATGCTTAATAATGTGTTTATTTTCATTTCATGCAAGACATAACCACATGCAATGTTTTTCTGCTACACCAATCACAAGCTACGACAAAATACAAGCACCGAATCTGGCGGATGCACATTGCGAGAAGTCCACTCAGTGATGTCACACGAGGACTAAGGCAATGATGCATGATGTATGTCGAGTGGAGAATGGCGATGAGAGCCCTATGCACAGAGAAGTGAGACACATTAGTAAAATCATCCAGGTCCCACGAACTGAGAGAATCGGTGTAAGCGAAGCATTGGTGAGCCGGCAAGATGAAACAGTGTACAGGCGAACCCACTAGTATAATGATACTGGTTTTGACAATATATTCATTATAACAATGAGAAGCTGTTGCACCGTCAACTTTTGTATGTTTTCTACAGTGAAATAACCCACTTACTACAACGCCCCTGTCACATGTAAGAGGCCGCTCGTGGCAAGAGAAGAGGACGAAGAAGTTCGAAGAGCATGGCTGACGAGGCGAGCTTCCAGCTCAAGAGCCACGTCGATAATACTGCTTCGATGCTTCTACCAAGCTGGACTTCAAGTTCAAAATATCCTGGCAAGCTCGCCAATATTTTGTCACCTTCTACTCGCTTGGGAGCCGGAGAGTTGCGTACATGCGTTACTCTCGATGGAGGAGAGACGACTGGCAGCACAGCAAACAAGGATTTAATATGTACAAGGACGATAAAAGCACGCGGCACACAAAACTCAAACCATAACTCAACCAAAAATACTCAATAAAAAACATAAAGCTGACTAAATACAAAGCTATCAAAAGCACTACCTCGGTCTCGGAGCCTAACTCTGCCTTAGTGTCTCTAAGTCAGTCCTAGCCCCGACTTGTCAAAGTCTGACCACCCTGGCCCCGGCCTAATTGCGTCTCAATATGGAAGTGCGGGTTCTTACAGACCGGCGGTTCGAAGTTCCTGTTGAGTCCACGTCGATTTCATCCGAAGCTTTGTGGGTGCCGTAAGTGCCGACGCCTCGCGGCTCCGTCGACCTGGCTGAGTACGTGGCTGGAGCTCCGGTAGCCGCCGCTGACGTGTCACTTGCCGGGTTAGGCCTCGCGTCTTGTTCGTTTGGGTTGTCGCTGATGCCGTAAATTGCCGACGACTCGCGGTTCCGTTGACCTGGCCGAGTGCGTGGCTGGAGCTCCGGTAGCCGCCGCTGATGTGTCACTTGCCTAATGAAGTGTTCTTCGCCCTCCGACGATCTGCGAGGCGGCCCGGTAGCACGGTGATTATCGGTTGAACGGGCTTGGCCGAGGAAGAGGGATTCTCGAGAAGAAGACCGGAACCACCGTGAGCAGCAGTGGCCGGTCCCAGGAGCTTCGTCCAGACGTCTCCGAGGACTACAGCTACACCTGGGCCTTGCCAGTCTCACGACTTCGTGGCCGGGTTCTCCGCTCTCCTGTCATCAGAGCATGCCTGACGAGGCGACCTCCCAGCTCAAGAGCCACGTCGATAATACTGCTTCGATGCTTCTGCCTCGCGGATTACGCCTCGGTTCGCGTGCCTCGAGCGCTCGCGCCGTTTGGAACGCTGGGCAAACTTCTTCGTCCTCTTCTCTCGCCACGAGCTGCCTCTCACATGTGACAGCCCACATGCTGCATTATCAGTTATAACGATGAACTCTGGCTAAAGGGAATGGAATGCGAAATTCTTGAAAAGAATAATTAGGGGTGGGACTGCCCAAAGGCATTTCAGAGCAATTTTGGAGCAAGTAAAATTGCGTTTTGGAGCAGTTTGGAGCAGAGTAAATTTCATTTTGGAGCAGTTTGGAGCAGGCCAATCTGAATTTTGGTGGAATAATGGAATATGGCAGCACACTTCGAAACCAAGATGAAACAGAGAAAAAACAACAACACAAAGCGCGCATAGTAGAAGCACACTTTGTAGCTATAGGGCACTAGAATATGGAAGAGTGGGTCGAGCGGCGGCACGGTGTTTATTTTCCTGTAAAGCCGAAAACATTGGTGGAACTACAATCGAACTCTATATTCCCGCGCTGACGCTCATGATGATAGCAGAAAATGTACTGACATTATGCTGTCCAATCGACGCGCTAACATAATTTCTTGGTCATAATATGTCACCGCAGACCCAGAAATCCGCAGTCAACCCTGGGTTGGTAAATGTAAAACTATTCCAATCTGTCTTTATTGTGATATCAATTCTACGGACACTCCAGGCGCATTTCTGCCGTCGTCGTCACTGTGATGTTCCGTATTAAGTCCAGGGGCGATAAAATCGTCGCAGCGCGCCGTATGCTGTATGTGCTAGTGAAAGCGTGCGAGGGTGAGCTGACGATGGCGGCTCAGTCTAGCGCACGCAAGGGAGGAAGCGCGTTGTTTCGGTTGCGCGCAAGACACCGTGGGGGGAGGGGGGCGTTCTCCGGCGGCTGCTGCGTATGGCGCGGCAGCGCGGGCCCTATCTTGGAAGCGATCTGCGATGGAGACAGAGTGCGAGCGCTCATAGCTTTGTGCGCGCCCTGTTTTCGCCGCTTAGCTCTAGTTGAAGCGAGAGGCAGCACGAAGGTGAATTCGCTTCACGGCTGCTGCTGTGCTTCCTCACTCCAGCGTTTAGACAGCCAGTTTGCACGGTCATCGAGTGAGACGTGTTAATGTTTGCTTGTGTTCGCCTGACACCATGCTTGTTAATTTAGTTATTAAGCGAATGTTTACAAGTGTATATGGCCGATACAACTACTATCTTTACTTTGTATAGCTGTAAACTAATTTGCTATCGCAACTGATGCTTCGCCTTTTGGGCGAAACTGCGTCTATTTATTCCAAATCTACAATTAGCCATTCGCGATATGTCAAAATGTTTCAGGCCTCGCCGATGTGGGCATAAAAACAGATTGGAATATTTTTACGGTATACTGGCCCTGCAGTGACAGAGACGGCCGCTTGCTGAGCCCGCGGCAGCGTGCACCTCCCTAATACAGTATAGACCACTTATAACGTAACCGCTTATAGTGCAGGACTGGATATAGTGCAGTCTTTTCAGACTCCCGTTAATTTTCCAATAGCACTCCATGTAAACACATATCGCTTATAGTGCAGTTGCGGGAAACGAAATACCGGTTACAGTGCGGCTGCCTGGGAGTACGGAAGTCAGCGGAGACGGAGAATGCTCCCCTCAAACGGGCGCCCCAAGGAGTGCTCAAGGAAGAAAGAGAGACAAAGTGGAGGAGAAGGGCATGTGATGCGAACGAACAGCCAGTGAGGCTGAAACCAGAATCTTGAGTGCGAGTCGTGAAATATCACGGTGCACATAGCGAGCGAGGGCCACGAAACTGCCAACGCCGGCCAACGCTCGCTTCACGATAACGGCTGTAAACGAAACTTCAGGAAGCGGGCGGCGCCGGCACAGCACGGCGAAGGGCGCACGCGGAGACAGCCGAATGTGAGGGAGGAGGGCGGCAGGGAAGTGGATTTCGCCTCGGCAACTCCGCCGCTTCGGTGGCTCCCCTCGCCCTCCCTCGTAGCTCCCTCACTTTCGACTGTCACCGTGCGCGCCCGCCACCGTGCAGGCGTCGCCGCTCCAGCTGGCCCGGCACCAGCTCCCCGAAGTTTTGTTTTGTGCCGTTATCGGGAAGCGGGTGTTTGTCGGCGTGGGAAGTTTCGTTGGCCGACCTGGGACAGCGCCTCTGCTTCCCTCTGCACCGTAGCCGCAGCGTGCAAGGTCAACACGTGACTAGAAAGTAGAGGAAGCATAAAGGAGAAAGAAGGGTTCACTGCCATTTTCTATGCGTGGCTACGGTAACGTGGCTGAGACGTCGGCACGTACACGCATGTTCTGGCGCAATGCAGAATCCGGGACGTTGCCATTTGAGAGGGTGAAATTTCCGCCGCGTTTTTTCTTTTCTTTCTTTTTTTTTGTTTTGTTCGCGCGCGACATTAGACAGTTTTAGTTTAACGTTAGCGTAATAGCGGGGTTAAGGGAAATAGTGTTACCGTTCCACAAACGAACTTTGCAGAAAGAGAGTTTTAGTATAGTGTGATAGCGTAGTTAACGTGCAGGACACTATTCCATTACGCTTTGAATTTCGCATACATAGGGTAACTAAGTCATTCTGCGTGCGTCCGGAAAGTGCGAGAGGCGGCGCAATGGAAGCCAGGAGCGCGTTCTATTTTTACTTCCCATGTCCGCCAATCTGCAGCGAAACAGACAAGCAGTACAAGCTGTCTACCATAGCCTCCGAAATGTTCTGATCTCAGAGGCCGTCGCCACGCCTATCTCCCGACTTTACCGACAGGTGGCACTCGCATCTCGGAGAAAATTTCTCTCGTTAGGCTTAGGCGCGTTCGAAACGAGAAGCGATCTCGAAAATTCGTCAAGATTAGCCATAACACTCTCTCGTCGAAGCGGCATGAGACTAAGCAAAAGCCGTTTACACAGTAATTTGCTACGAACGAAGTGAATTCTTCAAAAACAACGCCAAATTCAATGCGAAGCAGGCGACCGGGACCGCCGCCTTGTTTTACGTAAACTACGTAAACCACGCTAACAGGGTAACGTAACTCTGAGAAATAGCATGCGCACGGTAAACTGTATGGGTCGTTTAGCATTCTGCGCATGCGCATTTCGATCCCGCTATTCCAGTTCGCCCACTATTCCGGTAACCACGCTAAACTAAAACTGTCTATTGAGGGGTCTCTCCTAAGCTTTTACTCTATGGCGGTGCCGGAGCAATGCCGGTCGGAGGCGCCGCCGCGTTATTTGGTCCGAATTAACGAGATTCGACTGTAAATTAAATGCAAACGTTCTAGCCTCATTCCTCGACTGTCGCATACGCGTGGCGGCTCGGTGCACGTTTTGCATATGTGCGGGCCTTGAAAATTGTTGCTTTGGTTATAGTGCGGTACCGCTTATAGTGCGGATATTCGCGCCTCCGACGACTTACGTTATAAGCGGTCTACACTGTATGTAGTTCGCTCGCAGTGCCCTAAGCCTGCTGTTCGTTATTTTGCGCCTCAGATATAGGGAGCACCGTGCCGCTCGGTCCACTCAACCGCATACTTGTACACTCTAAATACAGTCGCCCTAGTCATTCCGACAGCAGCGACAACAGCCGGCAGTGGCGGCGTGCGCGCCTGCCACTTGCCGGAAGCCCCGAGAAGTCCAGTGTTATAAGCGCGAAAATTACGAGAAACTCGGCGGGAGTTGCCGTCACGCGGTGTGCGTAACGCGAATGACTGCACTTAACTGCACTCTCTTTCGGAGAACGAATCCGCTCGCTGTTCACGGCCACCTCCAAAGCCGTTCTGGCGCAGCGTGGCACAATTTCGGTCAATTTTCTGCGTTTGGCGCAGTTTGGCACAGGAATTCGCGTCTGTACGAAAAATGTGCAATTGGCGCAGGAGTCCCACCCCTGAATAAAGCAAAAAAGAAATTCAAGCCACCACATGCTGTTTCTCGCCTTCTCCACATTGTCAGCCTCGTGCGCCTCTCCCCCGTTGCCCTTCCACCACTCCAAGAACGAATGGGCTGCACCCATAGCTCTATGCCACGCCACTCTCCGAAACACGAATGGACCGCACCAACTGCGCTGATAGCGCTGCTTCAGATTGCTCGCTGGCCCCTTATTCTGTGCAATTCTGCCGACAGATTGAGTCGCGTGTGCTCATCTTTGTTGGCTGCATCGAAGTCATTCCGGGCCACGTGGTTTCTCAGCCTCCAATAACGTGCTAACTTGGGTTGGTTGGTACAGGCCTGAAGAAAACGAGTAAGAGTGCTCAACAACGGGACGTGACTGAGACAGCGCTTTGTCCGTCTCAGTCATATCCCATTGTTCAGCGCTCTTACTCGTTTTTTTCGTTCTCGGCCTCATCTGACTTGCCGCCGGAACGGAAGATGTTTGATCCGCCCGCTACGGTTGATACGCCGACAGCCGCGGCTTGGATCGGAGTGCACAGTGCCACAAAATAGCAAAGACGATGTCAGCGTCCAACCGAAACGAAGGGGAGGAGTCCACATCGCCATAGTCATCAGCGGAAATTGTACATGAATGACAGCAATGCCGGAATGCTGCGCGCCTAATTGTGCCTTTAAACTCTTTATTTATTCTTGCGTTTACCGCCGTGCACGGCACCGTGATGGCCTGCACGTCTTCGTAACTGCATACTCCCAAACCATGATCGTGTTGATAGCCACCACAGTTTCGTCCACAGCAGTTGGGGCAAACGGTTTTGTTGTGACTCGACACGTGCGTCGGCCGCGTTCCTTATAAACTGTGTAATCGTCATTCATGATCAATTGATAGCGACTGCGCTTTTGTGTGCAGTCGCTATCAATTGCAATATCAGTTGCAGCAAATGGTAGTTTCAGCTTTGACTCAGGTGCATGTGTCGGATTGCACATCTTCGGAACCACGAGGTCGCCGTCCATGACCGCGTCAATAAAGGCTGCAGTTTCATCTGCAGGGGTTGCGGCAAACGGTAGTTTCATTTTGACACAGTGCAAAGTTGTCGAGGAAGAAGAGCACCGGCAACATCACCACGAACGGACGATCTGTTGGTGACCAGCTCACTGGCGAAAAAATATTCAGGACATGCGTGCCGTAGTGAAAAAAGTGTCTCAGATGAAGATGTGCGCTGTGGCTGTGCTGCAAAGGAGGTCGCGAGGAGTTTGCCACTCGGAGCACTAATCAGTCATGAGATGACAAGAATCGCAGCTTCTGCACTGTTTTCGTGCAAAATAAAAACAATGCTTGCTCATTTATTCTGTGAATAAAAGCGTGTTGAAGTATTGTTTTCTTGACGCCCTCAATAATTTGACATTCAGCTAATTTGGACTTTTCTTTCGGTTCCGTGAAAGAATTAATGAGGTTTTACTGTATACCTGCATCAGCACCACTGTTGATGAGGCATTGCACTGCACTTGTCAGCTGCATTGGAGGTGACGTTGATGATAATGCTTTCAGCCATTCCCTTTGTAATGGGGGCAATCGATGGTGTTAGCCAGATCTGGCCAATTAAAGATGTTCAACAAACAATTAAACCCTTCTAATGTGCAGTTAGCGTGCATCCAGTGTAGCTGATGCTGTCGCTCTCAGTCCACTAGTAAGAACAGTGTTGTTGAAAAGGTTTATTCTTCAAGGACACGCAAAGTGATTAATCTCAGAAGGAACATTTGCATGAATTCAAATTTGACGGATGGTAAGGGTTGTAAAATTTTTGTTTCAGGGCACTGCATTCAAGCTTGGTGATTCAGCAAATGTTTTGTGAATGCAGGCACGTACATCAGTCATCCCCCTTCCCTGCACAAGCTTGATGATCACATGAGCATGCTCTGAAATTCAGCACACAATTTTATGCAGTTCTAAAGACTGCTGTTGGCTTACATGAAAAGTTACGATACTACAAAACATGACCATTGGGGGCCACCTACCATGGAATGACGTACTGATCTGAAACTACTTTCCTTGCTTGATGCTGAATGTAGAACTTCATTTAATCATTTAAAATCAAAACAAATACATTTTTTTACTGAAGTCAGCACAGATGTAATGAGTATTGGTTATAATGACATAATTTTTTTGCTATGAACACTGTTACAAGTGGAATTCACTGCACGCGTTCACGAGGGCACAGTGTAACATGGTGTCACAGGCACAGACCTTCAGTTCTCTGTCTTGCAGCTTGATATCGTCGTCCTCGTCGCTGTCACACTCTGGCAACTGGTAGACAGTCACTTGATGCTCCTCAAGTTCTCGTAGGACCTGTGTACAGTGCAAGACATTCAGGCACCACAAAGAATACTGATGTGATCGATTTCACCCTATGCTGTCACAATCTGCTATGCGTCTTGATGTTTATGACATTCAGAGCGTAAGAACACTGCCTGCCACAGCTATTGGTTGATCTGAAACCTATGAGGGATAGCTTGGTGGAAGGCTTCATATTATATCTGAGTCTTCAGTTATTTTTTTCATGTGCACCTATATATAAGTGCACAAGCGTTTTTGCATTTTGTTCCTATCAGAACGTCACCGTGGCAGCTGAGAACCAAACATGAAGCGCATGTTTGTCAGATAAACGTCATAGCCACTAAGCTACCATAATGCATTCTGCAACATCTACATGGTGAAGACTGAGTTCTTTAGTTCTTTCACTGAATGACAAAGGCATGTGCTCCTTCCTAAGCACCCCCATCTTGGATCATCCTGTTAACTATATCTCCTTTAAGGCATCAAATAACTTTCCCTGCTGAAAACTGTTATGACACATTTCTTGCATCTAAAGGGCTGCAGAATATAGTGCATCTTTCTCTCGACAATCACTCTCTCTCATAATTCAAACATGCCAACAGCCTAACAAATCGCAAATTTTCAATCTAACAAAGAATTTGATGTTTGCTCTCAATGGCCCACATGCAGTTAAGCTGTGATAGATGTGCTTTCATGTTCTCTTTAATGCCTTACAGTGGCTGTAGATTTAGTGCTTGAAAGTATATCACAGAATACTATTTGCTTAATACACAATCAGATTTGTTGCATTCCCAAATGTAGACACTGCACCTGAACTTGAAAAAAAACTTCAGCTATTGGAACAAGATCTCATGTGCAATGTACTTCAATAGCACCCATTTACTTCAGAAATTTGGGCGATATAAATCATCACTGTCAAAAGCGACAAAATAAGGCTGCCCACTGCATGGCCGTATAGTGGTGCCGACAGCAAACACACATGACTATCTTATAATTCTAACTCTCTGGAACAATACATGCACTTTATTCAGTTCTGCAGCACAGGCCCACTAACTAATGCCTAAAGAGTTATGGTTTGCAAAGTTAAGTGTAGAAAACATGCACGAGAGGAGCGAAAAGGACAACACAGATGCTCCTGTGGTGTTCATGTTTTCTCCGCTAGACTTTTCAAACTGTAAATCTTTATTATATCACTTAGCTTTCCGTCATTCTACTATTTCTGAATACGTACACATTTTGAACAGCATTACATTCAATGCAGTTCAATGCAGCCCTTGATTTTGAGGTGCTGTCCCAGTACAGTCACTAGCACGGCACAGTTACGCCAAACACACCTTGAGCACCTTTTTACATCTTCTGTGGAGGCTGCTGGAGATTTCTCTTTGAAATAGCTTGACTGTACTAGCTTAAGTTAATACGAATTCCTTCCAAAGTATTTTATGTTTGTTCCTAACAGCCTGTGTTTAGTTAAGCTGCAATAGACGTGCCTTTCTTGTTCTGTTGAAGTCTGACAGCGGGTGTACAACAAGTGCCTGAAAGTGGTATTACGAAATTCTGTATGCTAAACAAACATTCAGCGGCGTATTGCTGTAACAAAGGTATGTGATGATATATGGAGTTTTATGGTGGAGACAGGTATGCACACGTTGCAACTTTGCGATACAACTGCTACACAGGCTACCTCTGGCAGCCGTTCCACAGTGAATTCTGTTCTATTGAGTCGCACACTCCACTGGAATATGCAAACAGAATCAGAGGCATGCCAACTCACTCGGTCCTTCATCTGTCGAACTTCGATGGGGGTCAGTGTGTCAGCCTTGGCGATGACGGGCACGATGTTGACCTTCTGGTGAAGCCTTTTCATGAACTCAATGTCCAGCTGCCTCAACCTGAACCAAGTGAAGAGGCTACATGTGTAAGACACGCTGTTTGTACAAAAAAAAAAAAGAAAACTTGTAGTTAGGTAAGTTGGTAGAAACTTGGGGAAGTCACTGTATTGCAAACAATGCCAACAGAAAGAAACGATGACAGGACAGCACGGGGCACTACATGCTGCTGTCCTGTCTTCTGTTCCATGTTTCCGTTTTAGCTTCCACTATGATGGCTTCCCCAAGCAACTGCACAGTGTGATGTCACAAAGATGCGGCGGCGGTGCCGTACCACACAATGCAGGCAACAAAAACAAGATTGACACAGTTCTAGCGGTGCAAATTTTTTAAGAATCAAAAATTAATATATGTGGCCAAGTCCTCAAAAGTCACATGGCAGTTTATGCATTCAAGGAGACAATCAGTGAACGAGAGTTGATGTTCTCGTTTGCTCTCTTATTTATTTTTTGTACTGTGCCCTTTTCTTTACGATGTGCAGTTTGTGAATAGTAAGAAACATTTTAACGTGCGTCGTGGAAGTTAGCTGCCATAAGAGCAATACAAGCAGCAGGAAAAAAGAACAACGCACCCATGTCCCCACGGTGGAATGAAGTACAAACAGCAGTGAACCCTGTTGTCCACAATGTTCTTGCGATTGAGACCACTCTCATCCTTGAAGAACTGGTTGAACTGTTCGTCGATGTACCGATCAATGGACTTCCAACTGCACATAAGAAAAGATATGTTCGGGTTACCATAATAGGCAGCTGCGTGCGGTCATCCTAAAGCAGCAGCAGTACCTAAAAATGTCAAGCCAGAGAAGTTTCTGGTGTTTCGTTCCTCTACGCGCAATGCAGTCAAGTGGTAAGTAGAGATGCTAGTCCCCCCGAAGACCCCCCCCCTCTTTTTTTCAATAGGTGTCACAGACCAATGAAATTTTGTGTGCTTTTAAGGTATTTTCTGCCCATCCCATTACACTAATTGAACTATTGAAGCTACAGAAAATCTTTGTTCAGTGCTGCCAAAAAAGTAGAAAACAAAGGGATTTTTGTGCAACTATTTTAAATAATTTTTCATAAGGAACATGGCACACGGGTGGGTGCGGTGACTTGCATTTCTCTTTTTCAGAGATTTTGCATTCTTTTTCCTTTCGGCGCATACACACCCGGTAGCCAGATCTAATTTATTGACGGAACATATTAATGCTTGAAAAAAAAAGAAAAATTTCATTTCCCATCTAAATGTGGAGAACACATTGAGACTAAGCATAATCAATGAAAAGAAAAAATATTCTGCAGAAACTTTTTCAGCAATAGGGCGAACCACAGGCAGAAAACTGCAAGTGAGCTTCCCCCCAAGCCACCTATAGCATTGTTTGGAATTTGTACAGACAGCTCTCGTCATATGTGAGCCACAGGTGTACATTGTGTACACAGATGTACAGGTGAGCCACAGGCGTTGCACGTGTTTTACATAATGTGTGACACCATTGAAGCTGGAGATCTTGCACCGGCCTGTCTCCTCTGACCTTGCTTTCCAGAAAAAGTGAGTCGCATGCCAAACTTTTTGTACCTCTCTTCTGTTGCTGCTCTAAACCAACGAATGATGCTTGCTGCCTGTCATTCAATGTTGGCCCAAGACAATTAGCAAGAAAATTCGTACTCAATACTGAAGCTCAGGAAGAAAAATAAGTGTTCTCGTATGTTTCCTATGGGCAACACTTGTCAATAAAGGGTCAATTGTGTGTAACCGATAAAGTGGCATGGAAGCACTGTATTAAGCGGTTTATTTTACCATAGAACACACACAAAGCTCACGCTGCCTTAACTGCTCATTCTTATTGACCCTTTTCGCGGCGATCCCGTGGGCGCTGCCATGTTTGATCACGTGGTGACGCGTCCATTGCTTGCCTCAACTGCCTCCGTTGCCTCCTTGTTTACAATGGAAGTGAATGACGCCGGCGCGGCTTACAAAACCTCTGTTTTCGGAGATATCGTAGACGGTGACTAGGTGGACGGCACGAAGCTTTGATCACAGCTTCAGAGAACATGTAAAAGCGATTTCAGAGCTGATTAAGCTATGTCCAAACGGCGCAAGCAGCGTATATGGTGCTTGTTCTAAGAGCGGGGTTAAATATGTATTCCAAGCTATCCAAGCTTTCCGATTATGAATTCAGTCAGGATTAGTGTGTTTTGCTTTTTGTTCTTTATTCGGCAAATATTTTGAAGCAGTGGCTTGTCAGTTTCTGACTCAGTGAAGTTCCTCGGTGCGGCCACTATCTGATTATTTTCTGCCTAATCGCTCGCGGGTGTGCTCAGTTTCGATAGATTTGTTCTTGCTGCGCACAAGGCTTGAAACGTAGCTGTTTTGTACATTGTAATACCTTGTAGCAAATATATATTACAGCTATAGTAACTCGCTTACTCTTGTGAACCGTCACGAAACATTCAGCTTCGACCATTCGTGCTCCATAGGTGTAGTCCGTCATTTATTGTGCGTATACAGTGCCCATATATTCAAGTGTGCGCCCATTCACTTATTCTTGTTGCGTCGGCGATACAGTGGGCGTAAGTTTTCCTGCCATTTGGGACAGATGTGTATAGATAACGCGCGCGAAACTTACTATTATAGGAAGCGCGCTACTCCCTTTGTCATTGTTTAACGAGTGGTACTCACTCTTGCCGACGTTCTGGGGATGAAGCCCTTTCTTTGAAGGTTAGCGATACAAGGCTGGCGGATGAGCAAATTTCTGTATCCTCGAGGAAAGCTGTACATCCCGAAGTGCCGGTAACACATTCGGACAGTTGCAACAGCGGTCCGCGAACTTGGCCACACAGACTCATTGTAGCCAACTACTGCACACGTCTTCAATACACATTATTCAATCTAGCATGATTGGAGCACAGTGTGTTAGCGAAAACTCAGTTGGATTTCTGACAGCTGATCGCACAGAAGCAAGGCAGAAGCGGTAATGGTTTCGTATTAGTGCATGGTCGCTGAGGAGAGGTATGGCGCGCCGCCGTGAGCGCCATCTCGTTTCTCTAGAACAAACTGCTCTGCGAAAAGGGTCAATATCCGATATATTGCTAAAACCGGTATTGTTATAAGTGGTTTCGACTGTGCCAATGTATCTAAATTAGCACTGCATGCAAGTGTGCAGTGCTAATTTTAAATTAAAGCGAGGTCTGGTCACAATAAGCTATACAACCATTATTACCATTATTAGTCATTGTATTAGGGCAATTTGGTGACAGTATTCATTTATTACTATTGCTAGATCACTATTTCATAACTTCAAGGGCCACATTTTACAAATACTGAAAGACACACACACGCACACACACACACACACACACACACACACACACACACACATATATATATATATATATTGTAGTGACAAATAAGGGCACCAGCAGAAGACGAAGAAGAAGACGCTTTTTGTTGTTGGTGCTCGCACTCGCTCCGCTTGACCGTTGCCTGTTTCTGGCTTTCATAAAAACGCCAAGCGCATCTAACCTTGAACGCGTCCTATCAATTGGTGGAGCGTGCTGGTTCCCTTTTCATCCTGGAACTCCGTACCCGGACTCTACCCCCAGCCTCAGCAATGCCTGACGACGCGCCACAGCAAGGTGCTCCCGCACCACCGGTGGTCGCCTGCTCCGGCGTACCATGACAGCGAGACCCTGTCATTTTCAACGGAACTGATGAGCACGACGTCGAGGGCTGGCTCACTTCGTATGAGCGGGTAAGCGCCCACAATAAATGGGATGACGGCGACAAGCTCAGCAACGTCAACTTCTACCTGGTGGGCGTAGCACAGCTGTGGTTCCACAACCACGAAGCTGATATTGCCAACTGGTCCTCCGTTAAAACGAGCTTCGCGGAAGTCTTCGGCCGACCCGCTGTTCGCAAGCTCCGCGCAGAACAGCGCTTACGTGGTCGCGCCCAGCAATCCGGCGAGAACTTCACGTCCTACATCGAGGATATTGTGGACCTCTGCCGTCGCATCAACCCTGCTATGTCCGAAGCCGATAAAATCAGACACATCACGAAGGGGATCGAGGATGACACCTTCCACATGCTCATTGCCAAAAATCCCCTAACTGTCACGGATGTGGTCCAGTACTGTCAGAGCTACGACGAGTTGCGGAAACGGCGCATTTCTACACGCCTCCCGAGCTCTGACACAGCCAACATGTCAGCATTAACTGTAGGCTCCGTTTCTACTGACACCACAATGCTCATGCGGCAGATACAGCAGTTTGACCGAGAAGAAGTGGCGCGACAATTGTCCCTTGTTTCCTGCGTCCCGGACTCCGCGCAGGCGCTTGCTTCGACGCTACGACAGGCTATAGAGGAGCAAATTTCTGAGGCTCTACCAACCACCTACCAGCATCCGCCTGTTTCTGCTCCTCTGACCTATGCTGAGGTTGCACGCTGCCAGTCACCAGCAATGCCACTCAGCACGAATCCTGTTCGACCAGCAAATTGATAGGACGCGTTCAAGGTTAGATGCGTTTGGCGTTTTTATGAATGCCAGAAACAGGCAACGGCCAAGCGGAGCGAGTGCGAGCACTAACAACAAGAAGCGTCTTCTGCTGGCGCCCGTATTTGTCACTACAATATATATATAGCTTTGCATAAATTTGAGCACTCCCAGGTTACTTCAATGAACCCAAACCAAATAAGATTCTGGTGCCCTATAGGTCCCTGGTTCACAGCATCGGTGAAAGCTGTACTGCCAATGGCTTTTCCCTGACACTGTGAACAATGGATTCATGTCGGCCCTTGAAACGACACTTGGCTTTTTTTACTCTTTTCATACCTGGCAACTGCGTGCTTAATTTGAAACAAGTTTCTCCCCTGAAGGATGAGCTTTTTGTCAATCGCTGACATCCAGAGCAGTAGCGTACCTCTCCTCACAGTTTACAGCATCGCCAAATCCCGGCGTGTCCACCACGGTCAGCCGCAGCCGGACCCCCTTCTCCTCTATCTCCATAGTTTTTCGCTCGATCTGGACTGTTCTGTCAATCTTTTCTGTGGACGGAAATGGAAGGACAAGGACAGCACATTTCGCTAATTTACACAACAAGAAAACGAAACCATATATGGCAAACAAGCAACAAGCGTGCAGAGGACTGCAAGGAGACAGCATTCCCACAATACAGTGACCCGTGTTCTTACCCTCACATCGTCAGAGCAAAGCGATTCTGCACTTACCACCCCCTGCTTCGTTTTTTGCTAAAACTTCAGAACTACAACAATTATATGATTATAAGGTGGTCAAGGTAATAAGCCAAGGGTGCAGTTGGGCGAACCAAGACAAAAGACATGAGTATGCACACAAACATGAGGTGATCTTGAGTAGCCGACAGATTATTTACACTCTGCAGGGATTCCGCAAAATATTGAAGCACCAGCACAGCCAAAACTCAATATGGTAATCGTGAAATAGGGGAGAATGGAACTTCAAGCTTCAACAAGCGGAGTGCAAGTTATATGTGAATTTTGCCTTTAGGCGTGGCTTCATGGCAGAGCAAATTTCACCCAATAGTGTGACTCCATGACATTCTGTCGCGTGCTGCCATAAAGCCACATTATAAGGTAAAATTTGCGTATAACCCACACTCTGCCTTTCCTCCTGTTCCTTGCATATAAGAGGGGGAGTGACTTTGAGGCTAATGATTCTAGGAAAAAAAACCTCGTCTTATATTCAAATAAATACGGTATACACCGTTTCTTAGACAGCAGGCAATACTCCGAAGCCTAGAGAGGCTTGTCTCACTGCTTGCATTCGCAGCCAGAAAATGGTGTGTCACATACGAGAGAATGATAAAGGCATGCATAATGTTATTGAATGTAACATTAGGTCTCATTCCCTTATACAGCAAATTGTGATGCATTAACTACATGAGAGGCATCACAGCTGAAACTGCCACTGAACGAGAAATGTGATACCTCTCGACAGCCAGTGGCAGCAGCGCAGCGCTTGCAGCCAAAACACCGCAAGTTTCATAAATAATACATTTGACGTAAAGTTACGTCCACAAATTGTAGCTGCAATATCATCATCATCATCAGCCTACATTTACGAAGGCCTCTTTCTGTGAGCTTTAATTACCCCTGCCTTACGCTAACTGATTCATACTTGTGCCTGCACATTTCCTAACTTCATCACCCCACCTGGTTCTCTGCCGTCCTCGACTGCGCTTATTACCACTGTCGTTGAAAAGCAAAGTGTACGATCATTGCATTCTACCGGTGCTAACGTATGGGGCAGAAACTTGGAGGTTCACAAAGAAGCTTGAGAACAAGTTAAGGACCGCACAGAGGGATAGAACGAAAAATGTTAGGCCTAACATTAAGAGACAGGAAGAAAGCGGTGTGGATCCGAGAGCAAACAAGGATAGCCGATATTCTAGTTGACATTAAAAGGGAAAAAAATGCATCTGGGCAGACCATGTAATGCGTAGGATGGATAACCGGTGGACCATTAGAGTTACAGAATTAATACCAAGAGAAGGGAAGCACAGTCGAGGATGGCAGAAAGCTGTAATATATGAAGTAGTTATTCCATATAAGGTGTCACAGATCAGAAAGAACTGCACTGCGAAACACACGGAGCTGACTTGCCGGGCTTCTGCAGCATTGTCTGCTATGTATGAAACAGACTGAACTTATTGATCTGCGTCACTCAGAAACACACAGCATCTTCAGCTTGCCCAAAAGAAAAAGAAAAGAACACCATAGTACGTGCATCTTACCAGTGGAGAGGTGAGCTGCCCCGGAGGTGTGGATTGGTTCAACTGTGTGTTGGAAATGTCCAGACAAACCGGGGAAGCAATGATATCAAGTGTTTTACCAACAAATGGGGATCAAAAAATGCAATCTTGTTGTGAAATTTGAGTGATAACATGGTAGCGGTAAACGGAAGACTTTGTGTTAACATCCTTTGAATAAGAACTGTATGTTCGGGTGCAAATGCTTCACCAGCAGGTGTCACATTTAGTCCAGTGGTGTTCTTTGAGGTGTTGCGCTGCATTTATTTTGATTATTCCTTGCTTTCACACTTTAGTAAACCACTGCTAGGTTAGTATGGTGTCCTGTTTTTATTATCATGGATTGGTGTTGTCTGTGCGATTTTCTGATGCTCTGCTTTTCTTAGCCAGTTACAGTGGCGCACCAACGGGGGGGGGGGGGGGGGGGGGTTGTAACCCCCCCCCCCCCTGAGGCCGAGTTAACTCCCCCTTTTGGTTAACCCCTTTTCTTTCCTTGCGCCTTTGAGTACTGCAACTAAGATGCAATTCATGCAATTGTCTGCACACTCGCAAAAAGTGAATTTTTTGACAATTTCCCATGAAGAAATTGAAATTAGTGCTGTTTAGAGGGTATTGACAAACTGTCAACCCCTCCCTGGCAGAGATCCTGGGTGCACTACTGGCCAGTTATGTATGTGTATATTCTTGTTCGATCCTGCCATGATGCTTACTTTATTAACGTCTGTACTTACAAGTTTTTCTTTCTTTTGTTTGTGCACTTGTGATAGCTGCATGGCCTATGGGCCCGAAATGAGGACTATGAGCTATGATTAAGTAAACTCACGAATTTTAACGTGCTAGTTATGAGAGTGTTTGTGAACCATAACTAAGACTACGAAGGCTGAAATCATCGCAATGAGATAAATAAAGGATTTCTAAAAAAAATTAAAATAGCACCATATCTATATTGAATAAACAAGCAGCGTGTTCACGGACGAGTAAAAAAGGGGGAGGGGGGAAGCGACGTAGATGTGGGAAACGGTTGAGGGTATGTTTTGGGATGCAAAAGCACAATAAACGTCATACCTTCGGCACTGGGGATCTTGCGTTCTTCGTACAAGTCCGTGAGAAACAGGCTGTTTATGAGCGTCGACTTTCCCAGGCCGGATTCGCCTGGCGAAAAAACAAGATCAGACGGCGCAAGTCAAACGTAAGACAATGCTTTCCGGAAAGGAGAGAAGGTGAAAGAGAGAGACTAAAAAATAAACATAAAAAAGGTACGCCGAAATTTGACTGCGCGAAAGGACGCTCGTACCTACGACCATCAGGGTGAAATCAAATCCCCTCTTGACGGACTTCCTGTGCACTTGCTCCGGCAGCGTCGCGAAGCCGATTTCTCCCTGCACCGGCGAAGCCAAACATCGGATTGTTTACACGCTCACCGCGAGCGTCATTCACCGGGCAAAGCTGACAAGAAGACAGCGCCCGACTCTCTGCACCAAGTATTGCACTAAAACTTAAATGCATTGACCAAAGGAAAAGTGAGCGTGAATCTTGCCTCAGATGGACATGGGGAGTGGCGCAGATCGGTGCTCGGCATCGTTGATGGTCAGATGGCTGCCCCCCTCCTCCCTTGAGCAGCGAGATGAGTGGTTGAAGCGTCGTAGTAGCACGTTCGGTCTGGCTATCCTGCCTCCGCCGTGCTCTCAGTACAGGCCTAACGCTTGCATCTCAGCCGACTCGGGACGTTCCGCGCTGGGTCATTTAAAGGCCATTGTTACGCGCTTCCTCCAGCGGACCAGCGAGCGGTGCAGCGAGCGAAGCCAATGAAGTCAGCAACAGCGTCCCGCCACGGTCATGGCAACCAAAACAAAACCTACAAAAACAAGCAATATGTAAACAGAAAAGCGGGCCCTTTAAGGATCATTGTTGCTTGATGTGACGCCGAGATTTGACGCATTGCAGTAGCGCACGCTGTATTCGGGTTTTTAAAGTGGTACCGTTATATATACACGTAATGAAGTTGTGTTATTATATACGTCAAGTTGTTTAACAGTGGTTCACGCCCGGCGTGCTTAATTTTTCTGAACAGCACGCGACAGGCGCGCCACCGACTCGCGACTCCAAAAGCATAACAAAACATGCAAAAGCGACAAGAGTGACATATGAGTACGAAAGTGCCGTTTTGGGGGATCATAGCGGGGGAAAAGGGGGTTGTGTAGCGCGTGCGAAGGCTGTTTGCGTGTTTTGGATAGTGAACGTGGAGCGCGTGGTTCACCCACGGGCCTCGGCGCGTCATGACAAGTGGGCGAAATAAGCTGGTGACTCCGGTTCGTCTCAGTGCATGGGCATCGGGGAACTGAGTCCTTTCCATATGGATGAACCGCCGTGGACGCCCGATCGCGAGACAAGAGTAGATCGCATGTGGCTTCGAATCCTGATCGATCACCTTTGGCAGCTTGTCTGCGCGTGTTGCGCGATCGACAGCTGCTGGCGTAGGTTGGGAAGGTCGCGTACGTGTTTATTGCAGTACTTAATCACCAATGCAAGACACTAAATTAGTTTAGATGGTTAAAGCGTTCTTTGAAAACTCTATTGTGGATAATTTCGTAATAGGTTGATTATTAGAAGAGAAAATGGAAGTCAAAGTTTCAGTTCTTGAATTTCGCGCGGAATCCCTAACGTTAGTAGGTCACTGTGACGTCACGGATTTCAATGTACTTTTTTGTATTTATGCCGCGATGGTTCCCCAAAAGTTCTGGAAACTCGCCTTGTTCAACCTTGGGCCCCTGTAGGATGCAATGTAGTCTATCTTTACCGCTGAATAATTAACTAGGCCCCATAAAGGACGCTCTCAAAATCCGTGACGTCACAGCGAGCTGGTGCGGGAACTTCAGAGAGGCGACGCCACCCGTTTTTTGTTATTGCACTTTTTCTGGCTTACCAAGCGTCTTATCGTGGTAAGAGCGGTGTTTTCGATATCGTAAAAGGGGAATTTACCGATACAAGGACATATTGTCCCCCCGTAGTGCCCCTTTGAAGTCTGGGGGGACCTGATCGAGGGTGCCCGGCCCTCCCTTCATTTTTTAAAGAGGTACTCACTCGCCCCCCCTTCGGCAGGTCAACGGTAGCATTGTGGCACCCATTCGACAAGCACTGCAGGTGATTCCAACTCCAATTTTTCGATTAATAATTTAATCACGATTATTAGCAAAAACAGAAAAGCAGGTATTGTACTGCGCTGCATACATTACACCGAGGCACTGCACGTGACGATCACCAGTCTTGTTCGAGTAAGATTCTTGGCACAGCATACTGTTTCATGAGCCACCTGAGCGTGAATTAGTGAATGCTCTCCTTGGTTTCTTTAGGTTACCAGTTAATTTTCATTCATTTAGTTGTGCATTATATGAGTACTGTGTTACACCAAAGACGCATGCGCTTTGTCCACTTTTGTAGGTAAGTAGGTGTGAAACCACAAAATATATTGTTGTAGTGCATGAGGTTGTCAATAAAGCAACTAATGGTCTGTGTTGCAGCTTGACTGATTTGCTTTGAGTTTACATTAAAAAAAAAGTTTCCAAAATGCCGATTTCTTACTAGTGCTTGATTAAATCGGCACATTAAATAAATGCCCCATATACACTCAGAATAATATATTCATTTGCAGAACACCCATAAAAATTTGGTTAATTCAAGAGAAAGTCAGCTTCAATACACTGTTTGAAGTGGGCTTTTTCAGCACCACTAAAGTAAACAAAAGGTAGGAACTCACTTGAGTTGGTGATTCCTGGGATGTTAGGCCTGAGGATAAGGTAGGTGCATATGCTGGCCAGGGAGATTTCAATGCACCCCTTGCTCTGAGCATTCTCCAACTCAAGAATGCTGCAAAGAGAGAACCAACAAGAACGCCAAAGACTGCTGCGAAAGACATGCGACATGTTTAGCAGCCATAAGCAGCCAGCTGGGTGAGATGTTAAACCTAACTCCCAGTACGTAGAACATTATTGAATGCACAAGTACTTTTGTCGCTCTGCTTGAGAATGTTTCTTTGTAACAAAGTGGCACAAATAAATTAGGCAGAAGCAATCAAATATAGCAAGTGTAAGCTGTTACAGCAGTTAGAGAGAAAAAATTCTGCCCAAAAATAAATTGACTATAGTCTTCCAACAATTCCAACAGTATTCTACATATCTGCTGCCAAAAACATGCCAGTAGTGACAGGATCATCGAGAAAGTACTTTTCTGCATTCTAGAATAGAAAATTGACTGGTTCATAATTTGGAATGACGAGTATATTTATAAGTATTTTGAATGTCTGATTTTGCTTCAATCTAGTATTCATTTTGTTTTTTGGAAAGGCAAATTTCGGCAGAATTCCATGTTTAGAGGTCACAAAGTGTGTCATCCGAGTCCCATAATCAACTGCAACGTTTACTTAACACCACAAGTGATAATTACAAAACGCTGACATCTTCATGCCTGATACGTTTGTTTTTGAAACTCGCATAGAATTACTCCTCCAAGTCATATACATTTTTTTTATCATTCTTTTTTGTTTCTTCTGTTTTTATCCTTGTACACGAAACAAAAATACAAGTAGGCTGTTTTTGGCCACAATAAACAAACACTGAAATTTCATCCCAGTCAAACAGCAGTCGCAATATTTATGAATCAAATTCACAGCCTTGTGTTCAGCAGCAAAATGCTACAGCCATGGAGTCAGCAAAGGTCAGCTGTGCTGACCACAGCTTTGCTGTTGTCAGCCACTTTCTGCAGTACTCCAGTATTTTATAAGCCTACACTAATCTAAGACACTATGTTAACGCACTGCTGCAGTCTTAAGAATGAGTTTGCCAATGCACATTGGTGGAAGACGACACAAGGCAGGGGCGCCCTGCAACCTCACGGAATGAAAACAACGCGGCTCGGATCAGGGAGATTGTGCAGCAAGACCGCACCATTACAGTCCGCATGCTATCGGATGCTCTTGACATTAGTAAGACAACATGCCACCAAATCTTGCGTGAGAACTTGGGGAAACGAAAGCTGAATGCCAGACTTGTGCCGCACTCCCTCACACAGGACCAGAAGGACACGCGGGCATCAGTGAGCGCTGATTTGCTCTCCAAGGCAGAGAAGGATGCTGCATTTGTCGACAGCATCATTGCTGAAGACGAACCATGGTGTTTTCAATATGATCCTCAAACAAAGAGGCAGAGTGCCAAATGGCGGTCCACAAGCTTTCCGGCGTCGAGAAAGGTGCGGCGACAGAAGACCAAAACAAAGACGATGCTGATAGTTTTTTTCGATGCCAGAGGTGCCATACACCACGAGTTCGTCCCACAAGGGCAGATGGTGAATCAGGAGTTTTATATCCGCGTGCTCCAACACATGCGGGATGAACTGCGACGCCATCGCCCTGACTTATGGGCATTCTGGACAATGGAGCCTTCTCCACGATAACGCAAGGCCGCACACTGTTCTCGGCGTGACAAAATTTCTCGCCAAGCACAGCATTACTGTACTTGCCCATCCGCCATACTCGCCTGAAATCTCCCCATGCAATTTTTTACTGTTTCCTCGTGTGAAGAGAGCCCTAAAAGGTCACTGGATGGTGAGCGTGGAGACCATTCAAGATGCCACGACAAAGGAGCTGACAGCCCTGCCAAAAGAAGCGTTTTCCAACTGTTTCCAAGACCTCAAGAAGCGTTGGAAGCTGTGTATAGATTGCAAGGGAGACTATTTCGAAGGGGTGCTACACAAATGATTTCAATGTTAAACACATTTTTTTTAATGGACTCAGTCTCAGAACTTTACAGACAAAGGTTGTACATACATACATACATGTACATATTGAGAAGGACAGTCGCAAATCATGAGGTAGATAGGGTGCTGTTTGGGAATTCCATTTGAAAATGGTGCGCGGGAAGAGGATAATGAGGTGTTATTGAATCAGGCCACTGGTGCCGTGTATGTCTTGTGGACAGAGATATTGAAGGGTCGAGGGCTAAGTCGGGACATTTTAACTTTAAATAAAGCAAACAGCCTTTCTCTTGATTCTCTGAAGTTCGTTAACGTTGAGTTTAGTATATGGATCACATGCAGTTCAAGCATATTCTAATTTTGACCGGGTAGAGGTTACATCACTGAGTAGCTTAACATTTGAAGGGGAATTTGTAAGTTTGTGTCGCAGAAAACCTAGTTTGCGGAAGGCAGATAGTTCTCCCAAGGTAACACGCTCAAGTGCTCAAGTTGGTGACCGTAACTTTTTTTTTCCGTTTGCTCCAGGAAAAAAAAAAAAAAAATCCTACAAGATTTTATGAAAATGAGTTGAACAGTTCAAAAGTTGTCCCTTTAGTGTCAGGCATCCCCCTTTAACAAAGTGCATTGGCAGACTGATTCTTAAGACTGCAGCAGTGCATTAACATAGTGTCTTAGATTAGTGTAGGCTTGTAAAATACTGGAGTACTGCAGAAAGTGGCTGACAACAGCAAAGCTGTGGTCAGCACAGCTGACCTTTGCCGACTCCATGGCTGTAGCATTTTGCTGCTGAACACAAAGCTGTGAATTTGATTCCCAAATATTGCGACTGCTGTTTGACTGGGATGAAATTTCAGTGTTTGTTTATTGTGGCCAAAAACAGCCTACTTGTATTTTTGTTTGGTGTACAAGGATAAAAACAGCAGAAACAAAAAAGGATGAGAAAAAAAATGTATATGACTTGGAGGAGTAATTCTATGCTAGTTTTAAAAACAAGCGTATCAGGCATGAAGATGTCAGCATTTTGTAATTATCACTTGTGGTGTTAACTAAACATTGCAGTTGATTATGGGACTCGGATGACACACTTTGTGACCTCTAAACATCGAATTCTGCCGAAATTTGCCTTTCCAAAAAACAAAATGAATACTAGATTGCAGCAAAATCAGACATTCAAAATACTTATAAATATACTCGTCATTCCAAATTATGAACCAGTCAATTTTCTATTCTAGAATGCAGAAAAGTACTTTCTCGATGATCCTGTCACTACTGGCATGTTTTTGGCAGCAGATATGTAGAATACTGTTGGAATTGTTGGAAGACTATAGTCAATTTATTTTTGGGCAGAATTTTTTCTCTCTAACTGCTGTAACAGCTTACACTTGCTATATTTGATTGCTTCTGCCTAATTTATTTGTGCCACTTTGTTACAAGAAACATTCTCAAGCAGAGCGACAAAAGTACTTGTGCATTCAGTAATGTTCTACGTACTGGGAGTTAGGTTTAACATCTCGCCCAGCTGGCTCTTTATGGCTGCTAAACATTTCGCATGTCTTTCGTAGCAGTCTGTGGTGTTCTTGTTGGTTCTCTCTTTGCAGCATTCTTGAGTTGGAGAATGCTCAAAGCAAGGGGTGCATTGAAATCTCCCTGGCCAGCATATGCACCTACCTTATCCTCAGGCCTAACATCCCAGGGATCACCAACTCAAGTGAGTTCCTACTTGCTAAGGATACAGCATCTGCACAGACGACATTACACTCTGGGCACATACAGGATCTCCAGGTGACATCAAATACACACTACAACAAGCGATCAACGTCATGCATTCCCTTCTCAAACAAATTGATCTTTCTATCTCTCTGAAAAAAATCAGAATATATCAGGGTTACGACCCAAAGAGGTCACTCAGCAAACCGCTATTGTAACCTCATCCATCTCCGTATTGAAAATGAATCAATTCCAAGATGAAAACAATTCGCATTCTTAGATTGCACGTCCTAAATGATGGCAATGCTGACACTTGGATGCAAAAAACTACACAGAAACTTCAACTCAAACGACTGCTATACCGCTTCACACAGCGAAACAAAGAAATTTGTGGACACCATCTATGCAGAATAGTTACAGCATTTGCAATACCCACCATATTATACCAGCTATCATGCCTTCACCTCACAAAAACGCAGTGCACGATACTCGACAACCTGTACTGGCAACTCGCCAAAATCACTTTAGGGCGCTTGCAAGATATGCGCCAAATCACTAAAGTAAGCTAAATTGACATACTTTCAAATCTTAGCAAACTCTCAGACATCCACACAGGATCCCAAGTAAATAGATTGAAACGGTCCCACCAAGGTCAAACACTGCTTAAAGATGTTGGACATCCTCAAGACAACATGCCTCAAATAGCACTCCCACCTCCACCGTGGCAAATGCTTCATAGCATTCACATACTGACAATCCACCAAAACATGGACCCACAAACAGATCGAGGAAGAAGACAATCACGTGCACAACACACCCAACATGACCCCCCGGGCACAACTGTGTATTACACAGATGCAACCCCAGGTATATGGACCCTACAACACACTGCACGGCGACATACAATGTCGCAACCAGTGCGTATACCCAAGGCATGCACACAAGTCTGCCAACCCAAGCAAACAGCTGAAATATTGGCAATAACTGAAGCAATCGCAGTATCACAACACACACACAACAGCATCCTCATTCAGACAGTCAAGCAGCATGCCAATCACTCCTCACAGCAAACTGGCCAAGAAACGCTACATCAATGTATACGACGAATAACCCGCTACAACATATAACTGTTGAATGAGTACCTATAGCCACTGTAAAATCGAGAGTAATGAAAAGGCAAACGCTCTATCTCACACAAACATTCCGGGACCTCCTCTCCAGTGGACAGACGCGCTCACTCCTACAGGATTAAAACAAATATCCTCAAATATGTGATGCCTAAAAATACAGGAATGGCATGAACCAGAAATTACTTTCCCATCTCCACCTTACTCCACAGCACGCGAGACCGCTGCCACTTGGCGCCAAGCCCAAACGCACTGTGTACCCACACCAAACATTCTGCACCACATTGCGGAAAAAGACAGCTCCCCGAAATGCACATAGTGCAGGGGATACCCAAATACACTCCATACCCTCTGGGACTGCCCGGTAAGTATAAACACGCACTTCAATCTATACTTGGAACACTACCAAAAAGACCACACACACACTTGAGGAGTGGCTGGCTGACCCAACACCACCTAATGTGGCCGCGTTAATGGAGCTTACAACGGCACTTGGGCATTCTTATACCACCAAGAAGCGGACCAAGCCCAATCATGACTCAACACCACCGACGTCGCACCTTCACTCACGTTTCCCGCAGCCTCTCACCACCACCCTAACGCTGATTAGCCCCTGAGAGGGGGCTTAAATTAAATAAATGTTTCTCTCTCTCTAGGTGCTAATATGTTGTGCTCTTGTAGTATGTTGTTTATACACCTGTTTCTCTGTACATTATACATTTTTCTACAATGCAATTCAATAGACCATAATTGTAGCGGACTTTGTCGGAAGGAGAAAATCAGCATCCGAATGTGCTGCCTCAGTTGAATGCCATTATGATGAATTCTATTAACAATGAATAGCGTTATCATGAGAAAATCACCTGTACTGCACGAGGAACAATGACCTAGACATATATACAGTAGAATCTCATTACAACGAACTTTGTGGGACGGCCAAATTTAATTCGATATCCTGAAATATAGTAGTACTGAAAAACCATTATTTTCATGTCAGTAATGTAACACAGCGAAAATTATGTACCTTTGTAGCAGATGCTCGTGTTGGTACGTAAATAATAAACGAAAACACTGGGCACAGTTTGACTACAATTTATTGACTGAAGATGTCTTATCTTCTTCTGGCAAGTAGACAACAAGCGCTGCAGGATGAACGCCTCCACACCCTCGAGGTTCCTGAGAACGTCACCGGGGACATCTTTGCAGCAGCTGAGGAATGACCGGGTCTTATCGAGAAAAATAAGAACACCCGAGCTGGAAACAGTCTCTTCCTCTTCGTGCGTTGATCCAGTGTCGGCATCGTCTTCGTCACTACTACATTCTACCTGCTCACGTACTTGATTCACAATGTCTTCACTGGTGAGCTCTGCAGATAATGCTGTCGCTGTCAACATAATCTTCGAAGGTCACTTCAGTACCTACGAGTTGCCAAGCTGCAAGCGCTTTTTTGAGGGAGCCAGCTGTGTCTCTCAATGTAATTTTACGACCTTGTCCTTGAGTATCGTTGCCATTGTTGACGGTGTGATATCACACTCCCTGCACAGGTCGACTTGCTTTTTTTACAGCATTCAGCTCTATTAGAATGTCCAGTTTTTCTTTGAGCGAAAACTGCCATCACTTCTTTTTAATGTAGAGGCCAGGAGAACTCATTTTCAGCAAAGCGAATGCACAACGTACACAATCACAGCGCCAATAACTTCGCAATAACTCTAGTATTTTCACTATGAGTGGCCATTGGTAGCTTACGTGATATTGTTTCTACGTCAGTCTGGTGACACCAGGTCAGTGCACGTGACAGGCTAAACATGCCAAAGCATCCTTGGCACAATCTTCTTTGTGCAACTGTGGAAAGCCAGTGCATGCATCATGACATGTGTACTATTATTGTGTACCATTTGTACTGCTAATAAAAGCAGCGACATGATTGCAAGCACAGTATCAATGTTTGTATAATAAGCAGCATGACAAAAAAGGATATTTGGTGTGTCCACCTTTAGCAGCTATTCGGGTACATGGTGAATAGTTTTTTTTGTTAACTTCTTACTTGATGTGAGGCATAGTTGCCCCTAAATGGATTTAAAGTTCTCTTTTCTGATGGACAATCACAAAAGCAACAGCGCTGCCTTGTAGGTTGTGTGCTGTGGAAGCCTGCTACATTACATTGACCACCCAGAAGACTTGCCTAGAAAGCGCTTTCTCGCATTTCACCAATGTCACATAATCGAGAAGTGTTCAGCTCCAGATCTTTGTGCACATACTTGCAAAGAATGAACAGGCATCTTCCTCACATGTCAACAATTTGTATAAGGTGCAGGAAAACAGCATTGTGAATGAAACCAGTGAGGTTCCTTACACGAATGCATACGTTCCTAACATAGATGAAAAAAATGTAAACCCAGCATTACAAGGTCTATCTGCTGCTGTGAGGTATCTAAAAAAACAAGCAAGAAACATGTGTGACGCAAGCACCACTAGCATGGACTCGGGCCGACAGTCTCCTCCAAGGAAACCACTAAGCAAGGGTTTCTTGTTCATGGACATCAGCTGTTTGCAGCACATCCACCAAAATCAGCCTAGCTGTAGAGAATACCAGGTTTTCGATGTCAAGTGCCTGATCTCGTTGGTGAGTGACTCATTGGAAGCAGACTTATGAACCTCCTAACACTCACCGGTGTCTAATGCAGAGAAGTTCTTGTTTGATCTGACAAGAAAAATGTCATCAGCCCTCATTGGGCCGTTCTTCAGATGGTTGCAAGAATGTTTTCAAAGCAATGACTGCATGAGTGAATAGACAGTCGTTGCAGGGATAGAAAGAACTTTGAAAACAGGAACGATGTCTGCCAACAGCAACATGATGAGCACAAAAGCGAGTAGCTCCAGGGCCAGTCAACCGAAAGCAGCAACTTACACAAGCAGCTTAAAATACAGCATTTCCCACAAAAACCCGGCAAATGCTTAAGCAGTCTGCTGAGCCCAAGAGCACTTTTACCCACGTCACACGTCGCCACTTTGGCTATCATGGGAGGCCACCTCCTGCGCGATGTAAAGAAAGCTGGCTGTGGCCTCTGCCTGTCACTATTAGGCCACTATCTATGGCTGTCCCCAGCAGCCTAGTCTACTATGAGGACAGTGGTGGTTTTGTGTAGCCATCTGCTCGTTTTCCCGTTGTCCTTTATGGAGTGAAAAACTCCATTAAAGTGTTCCACCCCCTTCATCCACCAATCCTAAATGCAGGGCATTCCAGGAAGCTTAATACCCTTCTTCCCTTCAGGTCATTCTCTGAACTAGTCCTATAAGGACAAATAAGGAGATCTTGGCCATGCCAGGGTGCTGTTCAACCTTAAAAAACAAGGTCTGTCTGATCGAATTGTACCAAGATGTCTCCTCGTTACCTGACTTGCCACAGCACCAAACTAGGGCCCTCTGTGGAGATTGAGCTCAATTAACTTTTTCTTCAGCTTGCACTTTAACAGCCACCCTCGCCGCATCCCCCCCCTTCCTTCTTGCTGTCCTGCCACGAAGGAAGCATTCCACTGGCCTTACAGTTTGCCACCATGTTTGCATGCTTCTTGTCGTACCCCTGATTATTTGTTTAATTCCATGAAGGTCAAGTGACAAAAGTGGCTACATGAAATGGTTCCTAATAATACAGTATACCACATAGAAAAAAAAATGTTTAAAGTCAATAAGAGTTATTCTACATACACCTGAACAAACAAAACTAGAAGCGAACACAAGCATAAGGCCTAAGAAAACTTTAACTGCTGAATTTCATTTTTCGCACACACTGTTATTTTCCTTTTTACGCTGCAATAGCATTGTAAAAATTTCGTGAGTGCTTCTTTATCCTTTCAAAAGCTGCAGTGAATGTTATATGGTTCAGATGGCCTCTACGAATGCAAAACCAAAAGCAGGCCATTGCACAGGCACACAATTGTATAGAATTTCTTTATGTGGTTAATATAGCCCCAGCCCACTTAAATCACTGATACCAAAATTGGTACCTCATTGGAAACTAATTTGTGCAAGAGACGTTTTTTGTTCAAGGATGTGTGGTGGCAACTAATGCCAGGCTACTCGAAAGGGGTGCAGTGTTGCATACAGCTGGATAGCTCTTAATAGTGGCAATGTTTGTAATTGATTCTAACCGAATGTGTTCTCTTTTCCAATATACATAGATTGCTGCACCCTTCAGACAACACAACAAATTGACACAACTCAAGTATGGTGTACTGGAATTGTGTTGTCCGGCGGCAAGAACGTGGCGCTTTTTGCCTTTATTTCCGCGAAATATAAACAAGGTGTCTTGTTTAGTTCACATAGGACGTTGCTGAAACCAACTAGGAACGTCTTATGACGCATGAAAATAGGGAGCGACCATTCCCCTTGCCCGTAGGTGAAATATTGTGTTTTCAATTACGGATAGGCGGTCCCAAAAAACTGGGCATGATGCAAGTAGCGCAAGCTGAAATTGGTTAGGGCGGGAACTGCCCAGCGCCAAGCCTTCTCCGCAATACGAGCGTGTACGGTGAATACGCGTGTCCCGAGTAGGCACAACAGACAATACTCGCTGCCCAAGCAAGGGGATATGTAGCGAAGAAAAGCATTAGTTACGTGGTTGCTCTATTACGAAACAAAATTTAGCTTAAGCTGCAGTTTTGTTGGACTTTCCAGAGTGCAGCTGATCAGAACGTCCTAATTAAAAAAAAAAAAAAAGAAAATCACCAGCCCTTCCTCTGTCGAGAAATTGGGGGTAAGCCAAGCTTGTCCTGTGTGTATCTGACCTTCGTGGTGATTTTTTTCTTTCTCTCTCGCTCTTTTTGTCCCTGGTATGTGCTATTGAGCTTCGACCCTTGCTGCACTACCACTAGGATCGGCTCTTTTTAGCGTGACACGACATCCACCGCCTACACTTGTGAGCCTGTAAAGCTTCGCTTATAATATAAAAAAAAAGGGGGGGGGGGGCGCAAATAGCATCACTTATGACAGTGTAAATATTGGAAAGTAACCACTTCTCGGTAAATACGCCTGTTCCAGGAATGGAAGCGAAAACGTGAGGCTGTTTACTGTCGCTGCATGTGGAAACGTAATAAAGGTACGGGAATGCAAGCCATTATAGGACGCCGTCGCAGCACATCGGCACCTCCATAGGCCGAGCAGGGGTACATTGTGGAATTCTTACTTTGGATTTCGTTAGTAGGCCCCGCCCAAACGGGCAGAGCCTTTCAAAAATTGGCCTATAGGCTCATTGGAGTGTCCCTCCCCACGGTAATCTTTAGTAAAAGGCGAAAGATTAATGCGTGGATTTGAGGAGAGACCTGAGCAGATACCCTAAAATGCCACGGCCAATGAACGGGACTCCGGCTGACCCTACAGGGAAGTCAAGTTGCAGAGCGTACTGTTCGCAAAAGTTCACTTTGACTCAACAATTTGTACCCATTTTACAGTGCTTAGTACCTACATAGTGATTACGTCGGCAGTTCTTTTAATTGATGTTTGTTAATTGTTTTTAAATTATGGTCAAAACATAAAAAATAGCGTGCGATTCAGGCACAATATGCGTTCCAAAGCCGCCACCGTTTAGAAGCGCGACGGTCCTGCCCTCTACAGTACGCGCCAGAGGTAGAGTGCGCGTGGTTCGTCCCGTCCCCGAGCGATGGCGCCACTAGTTGAAAAAAACAAAACAACTCGGAGGGGTTGCGTTTTGCACTGGCATTGCATTGTATTAATGCTATAAGCATTCTCAAGGAGGTCTTTAAAAAATCAAAGCCCCTTTCTTAAAGAAAGATTGTTGAACGCGAAGCTTTCGCCCATGCAAACTGGATCAAAGTACAAAGCCAACGACCACGCAACGAACCCAACAAATGCTGAGCGACCCGATGCGATTTGCTTGCTTGTCTACGTTAATTGTATGCTCAGAAAGAACGACTTTGTTCTTCAACTCGGGGCAGGGAAGTATTGGCGAGGTTAGGCTTTACACTGAGGCCCCAGTATTGCGGTGAGGAGATGGCACAGATAGACCGCAATGTTCGATCTCACATCGCGGTGGCCCCAATTCCCAAGAACATGCACTCCAAGTACCATCCCGGACGACGCAGAGCAAGGGCAAAGACTCTTCACAAACGTTTCGGCATGGGGCCGGGAGTGTATTACACGGATGCTAGTTGAACCAGCTCCGACACGTTCACCGTAGTCTCTACGTGTCAGAACAACGTTACAACGGCATCCAACCTCCTCGGCATGCGTGGCAGCTCTACAGCTGCATGCAATACTACTGAAACATCCACTCATGAGGAATAGGCAGTGGGAGGCATGGCTTGCGGACGAGGGCCGGGAGAGCCAATTAGCTCTTCTGGTACACTTCTGGACCAAGCCCAGCGAGCCGCTCGTGCCAGTGGAGCCCTGGAATAGGGGCCCCAACCAGCGTGCCTTCTTTTATTTATTTATTTGCAATAAAGTTTTTACTCACTCGCTCTTCGGATTGTATTTTTTGAACGTTGAATTGAATGAAGACACATTTCGTTAAGTTGCATAGCTTTTATTTTAGATCACTTTCACGCAGTTCGTCTGGGTAGCGTGGCGTTGCAGTTCCCATTGTTCTTATCGGTACAAACTGCGAATGTAAACTGTAGTGTTCTAGGACAGTGTGCGCCATAGGCGCCGACTACAGGGGGGGGGGGGGGGGGGCTCCGGGGCTCGAGCCCCCTCCGGAGTTTTCCCGGGGGGGCTCCCCCCCCCCCCCCTGGCCTTAAAGTGTCATTACCGGAGTTCTGTTACCCACATAATTTGAGGATTCTCTTGCGTTGCCTCTACATTTTCACTTTTGTTGCGGCTAAAAGCTTACGTACGGAACGTACCATTGTTGGCGCGGACGTGCGCACGGCTTTTAATTTATACTTTCGCTTTATTTCGGCAAATCCTGACAATAGGAGGACAAGCGCAGTAGAAGCACCAGCGGCGGTTACCTCATCCGCGTTTCCTCACTTCAACATTATTTTTCTTTATTTCCGCTGAGAACACCATGCACAGACACAATATGTTTTAATATATACACAGGACAGAGTTCATTCATTCATTCAAATAACTTTATTGAGTGCCCTGCGATTTGGTGGGGTGGGCCTAGACCCAGCCTAGGCTTCGGCCAAGGGTTGTTGGCCCTTGGCGGCTTCCTCGGCTCGCTGGACGGCCCAGAGTTAGTGCTGCAGGTCCGAGCTGAGCAACGCAGACTCCCAGAGCGCGTGGAGGCTGTCGCTGTTTGAGGCTGCATCACTGTTATCGTGTGTTATACCCGCACATTCCCATAGGATATGCTCTAGGGTGGCTCTAGAGTCGCAATGTCTGCACTTGTCACTCGTGTATAAATCTGGGTGTATTATGTGCATGATGGCTGGACTCGGATAGGAACTGGTTTGTAACTGCCGCCATTCGACAGACTGTTTTTTGTTTAATTTTGGATGAGGCGGCGGGAATGTGCGCCTCTGCAATCTATGGTGTTGTGTAATTTCATGAAATTTGGTCATTCGATCTTCCCACTCCCACTCGTCGGTAGTCGCTGAAGCGGGACTAACCGAGGCTCGGTCCGTAAGCTCTCGAGCCATGCGGTGCGCCACCTCATTGCTACCGTCTGGTAGTGTGTGAGCGGGTGTCCAGATGAGATGGACACTTCTGTCGTGGTTGTTACCTAATTTTAGGAGTCGTAGTGACTCTGGGGAGATTCGACCATTGGTGAAGTTTCGTATTGCCGTCTGGGAATCACTGATGATTATATCTGCTTGTGTTTGTGCTATGGCTAACGCGATAGCTATTTCCTCTGCGGTTTCTACGTGTGGCGTACGTGTTGACTGTAGCGCTCGTCGTGCATTTTCCCTCGTAATTTATCACCACTGCTGTGTAGGCGCGCTTGTGTCTGTACCTAGCTGCGTCTACAAATATGGTGTCCTTGCTGTTACCGAATTTCTTTTGTATATCGCGTGCTCTGCTTTCCCGCCTACCCTGATGGTGGGTGGGATGCATATTCTTGGGCATTGGAGGGACGGTTATCATGCCTCTGATGTGTCTGGGCATACTACTTTGACACCATGTTGGGCATGATACCCTATACCCAGGCGATCCAATATTTGCCTACCTGTTTTAGTTTTGGACAGGCGTTCATATTGTGCTATGCGTTGTGCCACGATTAGCTCATGCAGTGTATTGTGAAGACCTAGCTGCAGTAGTTTATCGTTGCTGGTGGTGATGGAGAGTCTGATTGCTTGCTTGTAGATTTTTCTGATTAAGCAGTCTAATTTGTATCTTTCTTACGAGTGCCATCGTAGGTACGATGCGACGTATACTATTCTGCTTATTACAAACGCTTGGACTAGCCTAAGCAGATTGCCTTCTTTCATTCCACTGTGTTTGTTGGCTATTCGCTTCAGTAGTCGCATGATTTGAGATGTTATATTGTCTAATTTACGTATGGTCTCTCCATTGTAGCCGTTACTTTGAATGATGAGCCCCAATACTCTGATCTTGTCAACCTTGGGTATGGGCGTACCATTCGCGGTAGTTAGGCGAATTTCCGGATTGTTTCGTTCCTCGTAGTTGCGTGGTTTTCGGCCACGTCGCGATGGTATATAAATGAGGAGCTCAGATTTCTCAGCCGAACACGGCAGTCCGGTTCCTGCTAGGTATTGTTCAACTGCTTCTATTGCACGTTGTAATGTGTTTTCAACCTGTCCATCGTTGCCATCGCTCACCCAGAGGGTGATGTCATCAGCGTAAATGGTATGATTGAGGCCATCGATTTCCTGTAGTTTTGTTGGTAATCCAATTAGAGCCAGGTTAAACAGCATCGGTGATATTACTGAACCTTGGGGCGTACCTGCGCTTCCAATCTGTAGTTCTTCGGAGTTAAGGTCTCCTATCCTAATGTGTGCTTTTCTGTTAGTAAGGAAGTCTCGTATATAATTGTATACTCGCTGGCCTAGGCCTAGCTCATTTATTCTGTTTAATATTGTTTCGTGGGTAACACTGTCAAACGCCTTCTTTAGGTCCAATCCTAAGATAGCTTTGGTGTTCCGACTGATGTTATCTATAATTTGATGCTTAAATTGGGGCATTGCATCCTGTGTAGACAAATTTCTCCGGAAGCCCAACATTGTAGGCGGGAGAACGTCGTTGTCTTCGAGATAGTTGGTCAGTCTCGCTAGGACAACGTGCTCCATGAGTTTGCCCACACAGGACGTGAGTGAAATGGGTCTCAAGTTCTCCAACTGTAGCCGCTTGCCTGGTTTAGGTATTAGAATAATCTGGGCCGTTTTCCATTGCAGTGGTATTGTACCGGATAGCCAGCATGCGTTTATATACTTGGTAAGTTCTTCTAGAGAGGCATCATCGAGATTTCGGATCGTCTTGTTAGTTATTCCGTCTAGTCCTGGCGCAGATGTAGTATTAAACTTTTGTAGAGCTGCTCTCAATTCCGCTTCGCTAATCTCTTCGTCTAATTGTATGTTTTTGGTGCCTGTGTAATCTGGGTGAGTTGTTGGCTTAGCCCGAGATAAATATCTTGTGGCTACCTCATCGATAAAAGCTTCCTCAGTTTTGTCATATGCATGCAAGATTTTGTTTATGTTTTGTCTGTACGTGGCTTTACTTTCCTCAGGATTCAAAAGGTGCCTGAGGAAGTTCCACGTTCTGGATAATCCTAACTGATTATCCATATTGGTGCATGTTGCTTCCCATTGTTGGTTACAGAGCTGCTGTGCGTATGCTTCTATATCTCTGTTAAGTCGGGCTAGCCTGCGTCGGAGCGTCCTGTTGTGTCTCGTGAGTTTTCCATCTCCTCAGGGGACCTTCTTTAGCTTCCCACATATGTAGGAGTTTACTGTCTACCTGTTCCATTTGCGCGTCCTGGGGGATTATTTGTGTGGCTGAGTTAACATCCTGCTTCAGCTGCGTGCTCCAGTCCGCGATGTCGGTGATAGTACTATCCTTTTTCTCGCGAATTTGTCTGAGTTTGTTCCAGTCTACAATTTTCAGTTGTTTGCCCTTGGATTTGCTTGGTCCTGCTTTAACAGTGATTTCGAGGGTATTGTGATCGCTGCCGAGATCCTGTTGGGTGTTAAGCCAATTCGCATCCCTAATGTTCTTTGTAAAGGTGAGATCTGGAGTAGTATCCACACTAACACTAGACCCTCTCCTCGTAGGAGTCGACGTGTCTGTGATGAGGGTAAGGCCCTCTTGTTGTGCGTCTAGCCATAAGTGTCTACCTTTGGGGTTTTTAAATCTGTATCCCCATGCCGTATGTTGTGCGTTGAAATCCCCTCCAATCACTAAGGCTCTGCCTTTTGCGATAGTGAGGGTCTTGCGGAGAAGTGATCGGAAATTGGGAAGTCGGTTTCTTGGGTTACTATAAACATTAAGGACAAATAGGCTTTGATTGTTTTTTCTAGCAGGTATTAACTCGATTAATATATTGTCTACATCCGCAATGCCTGTATCATACTGAACGACCGTGTACCTACGTTTGACTAGAGTGCTGACAGCTCTCGTCTCCCCGTCGGCACTACAGAATGATCTGTACCCAGATAATTTGGCCTTACAGTGTGGCTCCTGTAGCATTATGACATCAGGATGTTCCTTATTAATTAGGTGTTGATGTAAGTTGGATCTTTTTCTACTGTATCCACGACAATTCCATTGCCAGATAGTATATAATGGTCGTGTCGATCCATGGTGGCAGTTACAATTTTCCGGTTCCCTCCACCGTAGGTGTCGAGGGTTTATTATATGGCTTACTGGTTGTTTTGATGGGGCCACCTCCACTGGTTTGCGGTCCCCATGTCTTCATACGAGATTCAATGTCGGCAAATGTTGTATTATATGTATTAAATTGTTGTAGTATTTGCGTCATAATAGCCTGTGTAACTTGCTGGGTAATTTGTGTGCCCAGATCTGTAAACTGTTTACTTATGATATCTAACTTGTTTTCTAGAATGTCAATTTTGCTTTCGAGTTCATCCTGTCTTTTCTAAAGAGGTTTAACGGATTTGATCTTTTTAACTGCGATCGTCTTGTTATCGTCTGTGGCTTTGCGTTTGGCTGGCACGTTAGCCTCTTCCTCCATATCTGCCTCTTTTTCAATACTAGTGTGACACCTTGCCCGTTTTTAAGACTAATGTTCTCTTTCCGCAGTCTACTGTTTTCTTCTTCTAGAGCGACAATCCGCTGATGATGTTCTAGCGTCATTTGTTTCATCTGTGCTAGTTATTTTTCTAACGCTCTATTTCTAGTGTTAAGTGCAGCCTCTGCCTCCGCGCGCGCCCCGGAAGCCACGTCAGCCCAGCTGACCTGTGATGGCGGTCCGGTGGTGTGGTTGCCGATAGTGCCCTTGCTGTTGCCAATGGCCTGAGGTGACTTGGTGAGGTTACCACTGCGGGGTCTGCACCTTGACCTTGATCGGTTGCCGGAGTGTGATCTGCTTCTGGTTCTTGGGAGGGAACCCGATCTGTTCCTGCTGGCTGTACTTGGGCTTCTTTGGTTGTCGACGTAGTTCTCGTATTCCACTTGTTCCTCTCTCCGGGCACGTTCCCATCTTCGTATTTTGACGAGGTATGGGATCCGGTACCTTTCTTGGCATCGTTTATCCGCGGTCGGGTGGTCATTTCCACATAGTTGGCATTCTGCTTTGCATTCGTGGTCTTGCTTTGGATTCTTGGTGCCGCAACTCCGGCAAATTTTGTCAGTAGGATTGGGGCATACGTCCGCTCGGTGTCCAAGTCTTTCGCATTTGTAGCAGATGTCAAATTGTTTCTTGTAAAGTGCGCATCGAACAAGCGCAGCTCCGTAGTTCACATAGCTAGGGACGTAATATCCATCAAAAATGACGATTACGTTGTTTGTATTGCCCATATGTTTGGCGTAGAGGACGCTTGGGTTACGTCGAGTGACCAGCTTCCTAACGATGTCTTCCGGGCTTTCATCGGCAGAGATACCTCGGATGACTCCTTTCGAGGTGTTCTCCGGTGCTGCGCGATAAGCACAGGCTTCATATTCCAGGACAGAGTTTATAATATTTTTTAAAGAGAAGGCGGCAGCCAACTAAATTGCTAGCCTATGCCTAGAGAATGAGTATGTTGATGTATGGTCACCTCACTTCAAATTACTTTGCGTTCTTTTTTGACCCTGAAAAAAAAAAGAAAACCTGCATACTTCAATGACCCCTTCGGAAAAGTTTGCTATCGACGGCGTGTGAAAAGCACGCGAGTGATATGTGTCTCAATATTGATTCTATTTCCAGTAGGCAATGCTAACGACTGGCGACAAAAAAGGAAGAAGTTCTAATTACTTACAACATTTACGCATTAGGGATGGGAACATCGCCTCTTGCATGCAGAGACCATAAATACGAGGTGTTTCAGCAAACCTTTACAGAAATTTTTTAAAGGTTGCCTGTGGCAGATAGCACAATTCTAGTTCATGACTGGTGTACTCGAAGAGGCGGACATTACTTGCGCAAAAAATTGAAATGCATAATCGGCTAATTAACAAAAATTCACCAATTAGGTTTTTAACATATTAACTTATGACCCATGTTGCAATTTACAAATTCTAGCCGTGGAGTTCGCAAGGCGGATGCACTAGGAACTAATTCTCAGGATGGCACCAGTTTCGAGATATTAATTCCCGAACATTGCGAATAAATGCATTGGCGTTCCTGTTACTGTTGTGCTTACCCGCCGCGGTTGCTTAGTGACTATGGTGTTGGACTGCTAAGCATGAGGTCGCGGGATCAAATCACGGCCACGGCGGCTGCATTTCGATGGGGGCGAAATGCTAGAACACCCGTATACTTAGGTTTAGGTACACGTTAAAGGGCAACTCCGGCGATTTTTCGATGTCAACGGATGTCGATGAAATTCGCTGGGTCTGTTCCTCTGAATACATCCGTAATGTCCTAAGAAAAGCTGACTTGAGAGTTGCACAGATGTTTTACAAATGAATTTAATTTATTGCCTCAAGCACCCTACCTTACCTCCTGCTCAGTTACAGGCCACATTGAGTATGATGTCAGGACTATTCCACGCAGAGCATGCCGGGATCATACAGACGACAGCGACGAGAGCGTGCAGGTAGTGCAGGAGTCGACGATCGTGAGCTTGTGCTTGGCGTGAGATGTTGCTGTCGCGAGAAGTTTCATTCCCTGTGGACGGGCAGGTGATGCGGGGTGGCAAGCGGTGTTGCGTTGTTGGCTGCACGAACTTCAGCCCTCGCCATCCGCAAACACAGTTTGAGCCGATGCCGATCGCGTTCAGCCGAGGTTAAGCCTATCACAGTTGGCGAGTTCGTGCGTCTGCTGCTGGCGGACCAGACCGACTGATATGAAGCTAATTAAGCTATTAGGATGAGGAAACCTGCTTCTGTAGTTCAGTTTTCACCATACGGATTTGAAATAAACTATTCCTCATTTCGTACAGTGCACACGCAAAAAGCTAGAAGTGACAACACGACGCGCAATCAATCCGTATACGTTGCCGTTCTCGAATGCGGCCAGTCGCACTCGCCTGCGCTTCCCTAAATGAAATGTGACTACGCACATCCATGGGTGTGTTATTACCTATTGTTATGCGGACTCATTATTTAGCTTACGAGGTGCACTGTTTGCCTCGTATCCCAAAGGGGCAGCAAGCGGAGGGCCCTTCGATACAGCATGCGTAAGCAACCGTTTCGTTCAGCTGCAAACGATGTCATACTTCATGACATCGGCGTTTCCGCGAGAAAACTATGCATTCTCTAAATGAACGATCACACGCGCAATGTCCTAATCTATGTCTACTTTACGGAACACTAATTGTGTGCATGAAAAGAATAGGAAGAATGATAAGCAGGCTGCACAACGCTTCCCTACTACGGTCTCCCGCTCGCTGTTTCCGAAGGTGTGTAGAAGCACATATCAGCGCAACTCAGAGTGATGTAAAGGTGCTTACATGCGCAAAATCTGCGTGTTTTGATATGTTCTGACATTAATTGATGTCACCGATGAGCGGCTATCTCAAGCGAACTACGAGTGGTCGCTGTACCTGCCGATGTAAACAAATGCACCGGTCGGTGCTTTGGACTGTCAGCGGCGTTCTTGCGGGATACAAATGCGGAAAGGCGTGCTCCACATCTTACAGTGAGCATGCGAAGCGGTTCCCTGAGAAGGGTAAAACACCTAAAATAGCAAGCAGCACGTATATCAGTGGTTAGGGCTACCCTTGGTCTTCATGTTGCAGCGCGATATGTTGCGCATGGGCGCTGGCTCTAGTGGTGGCGGACGGCGATTCGTGGCTATTGAATTCGTCTGAATCATAACTGTCACTGTTTGGCAGATCCGAACAGGTGGTGCAGCTTACAATGTCACCCAAAGGTCCGGCGCGGTCACGAATAAGCTGAGCGTCTGCTCTTCGCCGGATTCGTTCGCCCCGCGGGCGAGACCGGCATGCGTTGCGCGCCTTCCCCGCCGGGGGTACACTCGTGAGTACTCGTGACGTCCCACGCAGAGGTTCGCTCGGCTGCTTGCTCAGGTTTCGGTTTTGTTTTTGCGCTTTTTATTGCGATAGCAATTATATGGACACTTCAACCGGATTTCTGCCGTCGGCGTCGCCGTGAGGTTCCGTATACATAGTTTGCACGTGTGTCACTTCCGCACCGGTCCGCGAGCCTGTCCGCCATCTTTATGCACCTGCGGGCCTGCGGAAGCGTGCTGGGGCAGGCTGCGCGCGCTGACGCGTTGTTGATCCGAAGTTCCTTCTCGCGTCATGATCATGCCAATCTGCGCGATTTTCGGTTGCCGCACAAGAAGTACCACTGCCGCGAAGCCGAGCTACGCAGAACCGGGCGTAACACATGGCAGTGCGAACGCACAAGAATGCTGTCGGAGAAACGTCGCTGCCTGTGGCTTTCCCGGATAAATCGGAAGGACCTGAACAACGTGCGTGTCGTCACTTTGTTTCGGGCGAGTATATAACACGCCGAAACACTGCGCATCATGCATGATCGTAAAAGGGCGGCAGCGAAAGCCCCGTACTGCTTGGTGACCGCCCGCTCCCACACGCATAGTCGCCTTTACCGCTCTGAAAAATGCCCGTGTACTTGTGTTGTAGTGCACGTTAAAGAACTCTGGGTGGTCAAAATTATCCCGGAACCCTCCACTGCCGCGTGTTTCACAATTAGATCGTGGTTTCAACACGGAAAACCCCAATTTTGTTTTTTTAACGGCCTACAAACTGCTTCGCATCGTCATTTCTTGGTATGTGTGCTTCGCTTAGCGATATGCCAAGCAATATTTGAATGTCTGCATGCTTTCAATATAGTGGGCTACTTCTATTTAACGCAACAAAATTCACATGCACGGACATGCACCTAACTCTAAACCAAAACTCGCAGAAAGAAGCGAACACATGTTTTGAAGCTTGGGGAAGAAGTGCATATAGGTGAACCATTGTGGCAAGAAAGCTTTCCCTGAATGAAGCAGCAAAAAATGTCACAGTTTCGCCCTAAGGGCGAAGCAATGAATGCGATAGCAACACAGCAATGTGACACGAAGTAAGGTGCGCGGCTTTGGTAGCAATATGAATTGTAGTAAACATGAGCTGATTAAGTAAGCAGGTGTGCTGCGGCGTAAGTAGACCGACATGAAGAGAGACTCGATGACCACGAGAAGGCGCGGGTGAAACGGTGGTGTTGATGAGAAGCGCTTCCCGTGGGCAGCGCGTGCGAAGGGACACACCTGTAGCGCTGCACTGCCGATCCGGGCAGCATTGCATGTGTAGCGTGCGTTGGAAAATGTGGCCCGACTATTACTAACTGAATGAACAAGCGTGGTGTGAGCGCGCACAAGCAAACATAAATGGATCACACTGAATGACCGCAGACAACGACTGTCAAAACGCTGGCAGCAAGCGCATATACGTCGCAGCGGGCGAAGGTACGCGCGGTCTATCGCTTCAACGGAAACTGAGCGGCGAATGCACAGCGCATAGAAAAGGTCAGAGCCGTGTGGAGATAAGAGACAGTGCGGCCGGCGAGCGACGAGCGCGGTTGTTGGCAGAGCAAAAGTGCGCCCCCCCCCCCCCCCCCCCCGCTCCCTCCGGCGCTGCCGTCGCGCTTCCTTGCTTGCGCGTGGGATATTGAGTGGGAAGTTCCCCTTGCACCCGGTTGCAAGATATGCCTTTGGTGGCGGAGCGCAGCGTCACCCCGCCTCCCTCCCTCCCCTCCCTCCCATGCCCCCACGCGCGCCGGTCGCGTTTGCTTTCCGCCATGCGCTCGCTCTCCGTGATAGCGCGCGTCCCCCGCACGCTACCGCTCGGGCATACGGCGCGCGGCGATGATGTTGTCTATACGGAACCTCACGGCGACGGCGACGGCGACGCCGACGGCAGAAATCCAGTTTAAGTGTCCATATAATTGCTATCGCAATAAAAATACCGAGATACTTTTCGCTGCCGCATGCCAAGGAACATATGCTTTCATTGACTCACCTCGCCGAGGACGATGGTAAACCCGACGACTGGCGCTTCGCTGCAACCTTCCTCACCCAACCGCTCGTGAATTGTGCGCCTTCAGCGATTTGTAAGCCTTTATTTCGTTCAGCGTGACGTAGCTCGTGGACGGGACAAGATGATTAATAATATCCACGTACGTCGTGGCCGGGTGTGGTATCCACGCCAACGTGCAGCTAGTATGGGTCCACGCCGTCGCACATTCCGACCTTTTCTTTGTAGCGAGCCCGCGTCGGCCCTACAAGCTCGTTCATGTAGAAAGGGCAAAAGCCAGGGCTCCTGACTTTTGCCATCGCAAATCTTTCACGATAGCAAACACGCGGCGCGGCGCTAACACGTAGAAACGAACGCCGAACACAAACGCAGCGGGCCAGCGGCTAGTATCGAGGTGTCTAGCGATGGCGGACGGTCGGGGCAGGTGGCGGATATGACGTCACGTGCAAACTATGTATAGAAAAAATCTTCGCCGCGCGCCGTATGCCCGAGCGGAAGCGTGCGGGGACGCACGCTATCACGGAGAGCGAACGCACTCAATCTCCCACGCGCAAGCAATGAAGCGGCGGGAAGCGAGCGCAGGAGGGAGCGGGGGGGGGGGGGCGCACTTTTACTCTGCCAACAACCGCGCTCGTCGCTCGCCCGCACCGTCTCTTATCTCCACAGGGCTCTGACCTTTCTATGCGCTGTGCATTCGCCGCTCAGTTTCCGTTGAAGCGATAAACCGCACGTACCTTCGCCCGCTGCGGCGTATGCGCTTGCTGCCAGCGTTTTGACAGTCGTCTGCAGTCATTCAGTGTGATCTATTCATGTTTGTGCGCGCTCACACCACGCTCAACGCACCCTACACATGCAATGCTGCCCGGATCGGCGGTGCAGCGCTACAGGTGTGTCCCTTCGCACGCGCTGCCCACGGGAAGCGCTTCTCATCAACACCACCGTTTCACACGCGTCTTCTCGTGGTCATCGAGTCTCTCTTCATGTCGGTCTACTTACGCCGCAGCACACCTGCTTACTTAATCAGCTCATGTTTACTACAATTCATATTGCTACCAAAGCCGCTCACCTTACTTCGTATGACATTGCTGTGTTGCTATCGCATTCATAGCTTCGCCCTTAGGGTGAAACTGTGACATTTTTTGCTTATTTAAAATTATTTCCGAATTTGCGGAACAATTCTCCTATCAGGTGCGTCACAGGAGGATCTCGGGAACCTAAATATTTGATTAGCTTGACATGGTAAAAAAATCGCCGGAGTTGCCCTTCAAAGATCCCCAGGTGGTCTAAATTATTCCAGAGTCCTCCACTACGGCGTGCCTCATAATCCGATCGTGGTTTTGGCACGTGAAACCCCATAATTTATATATTTATTCATACTTTTGTGCTTCGATGCTTAACACGACGTTTTGCTAAGGTACGCCAATGCATTTCTCCGCAAAGTTAGAGAATTTATATCGACACTGGTGTCAGCCTGAGAATTAGTTCCAACTGGATCTGAACTCCACGGCTAGAATTAGTAATTTGCAACATGGGTCATAAAGTAATTAGCTAAAAACTTAATTGGTTAATTTTGTTAATTTGTCGATTATGCAATTCAATTTTTTGTGAAAGTAATGTCCGCCTCTTTGAGTAGACGAGCTCATGAACTAGAATTGTGCTATCTGCCACAGGCAACCTTTAAACATTTTTGAAAGTGTTCGCTGAAACACCTTGTATATAGAATTCACTCAGTAGCCGAAATGATGCGAAGCCGGATTTACTCAAAATCAGAATAAATAGAAGTCTAGAAGTCATGCCACAGCACAGCTTATACTGTGACTCAAAGTACTAAAAAAAAAAGGAAGTATGCAGTTTGGCCGGGAAGGTGAAGCAGTATAGTGGTAGTAAAGTAGGTGACAATTACACGAAGGAAGATTCTTACTGTGTACATCCATGTAAAGATCGCACCCGTGTAAGGGCCGCACCCCAACTTGACAGCCAGTATTAAAAAAAAAGACATCCAACCGAGAAGCAATCGCGTTCCGTGCGTTGATTCTGATCGGGCTCAACAGCGACTTGTCGCGCTAAGCGTACTTTCGCGCGTCACTACTGGATGTCGAGATCGCGGATGTTTACGGCGGATTTCATACTCGTAGTAGGAAAAATGAGGTCAAATGGCCCGGTCCCATGAAAGGCCCGTCAAAATCGCGACAGAAAAGTGCGGCCTTTATACGAGTCTATACGTTAGTTATAGTGACCATCTAAATTGTAGTAAATATGCATTCACCTAAAATTAAAATAGGAAGCATAGTGTAATGCAGGGACCATGTAAACCTGTAAATACCTCACTGGATGACCTCGAGCACTCGCTTTCACAACGCAAGCATTATGAAGAACGCCGGCAGCGGAGGTGAACGGTTCGTACAGCCGCGCGATTCACCGTAACTCCGAAAATTAGATTCATCATCATTATCTGCATATATTTATGTCCACTACAGATGGCCTCTGTCAGTGATGTGCAATGACCTCTGTCTCTTAACTCTGCAATACTAGGGGCGCGGAAAGACAGCCCGGCAAGGAAGGCAGCGCGCATGAAGTTATAGCAGCCATCACTGCTCGCCATTTATCATTGCACCCACCACGGCCGCTCGATCAAACGCACGAGGTGCGACCTGCCACGTCGCCCGAAACCGGTGTGATACGCCTAGTTCTCCGCGCCACCGCAGCGGCGCCACTGCTCCGGTACAGGAGCGCGCGGGTGGGAGCGTTCCTTTGGCTGCGTCCACATGCTTCGCGCAGCGGCCGCACTTAGCGTTTACATTTTACTGACACTAGAGTTGTGCTTTCTGTTTCTAAAATATAAAATAAAATCTAAATGCTGCCGAAAGAATATCTTTACACCCAGAAGTCGGTACTGGGCCGCTAATAGGCTCACATATAGGCCCGAGAGGCGCACCTTTACCTTTGCAACACCACCTAGAACTGGTGTTGACCTTTGCCGCTGATTTAGAGCCATATATGATCATAGTTCAAGAGAACTGGCTAGATATTATCGAGCGGTAGTACTGCTGATACAGCGGGCGCTTTTGTTGAGTGTGCTGATTTACTTGCCTCGCTTGATGTGCTTGTTTGCTGGTACAAAAAAGAAAAAAAGTAAATGGCATTTCTTGCATAACAATCGATATAGATTTAGATAACTATTTTATGCGAGATTTCTTTAGTTTGACCTTTCTAGAAAAATTGGGTTGGTAGCAGTTTATAACGGATCGTACATTCAGTCACATTGCCGGCGTGTAGCATATGTATGTCAAGACGATGCATTGAAAAAAGAAAGTTGTTCAGCGTGAATACAGCAATTGCAATGGTGAAAAAAAAAAACAAGATCGAGGGAGGTTGCACGGCGGCTAGATAAAAAAAAAAATGGTGCGGGCTGCACGGTCTCGGCCGTAGTTGAATTTGAGGTTGTGTGAATCTTTATTTTCATTATTTTCATACACGATGTGAAGGCACGAAAAAGGGCCTCGTTCAACAGCTTTAAAACCTTACTACTTTCCGTGACAAAGCTTGCAGGCGAGTTTTAACCGCTCCACAGTTGCATTCAGGTCCCCGGCCCAGTTCGCCAGTAGTGGCTGTAACAAATATATTTGCTTAGAAGCGCCTTACACTGTTCCTCGGTGTGGCCGTCGGTGAAGTGAAGCGAACGCACCAATTAAAAACCTGTCACTCGGCTCCCAAATGCTTCCTTTGCCACTTGTTCCCCGTCACGAAATGTTTTTCAGCCATGATTGCCGAATTCATGGATCTTTTCTTGCGTTAGTCTAGCTCACAGAGGCACGCAACAGTTGCGCAGCATATACCGCCACATGCAACACGACAAGGACCTCGACACTTTTACACTACCACTTGTGCGGACAAAAGGCGTGCAAGCGAGACGCGAAATTTCTCCCGCGGCGCCTTCCTAGCTCGTAATAAAGCGCCTATGTTGGTTATCACAACGTGTACACAAATATGCCGCGCTTAAATGGCAATACATTTAATTTTGTCGACGCCGACGGTAGCGAACGAGAAAGCCAGGCGAGCTGGCGATCGCTAGGAGACGGTATACGCCTTGCTCGCTGGCCGTCGGATCCGTGACCCACGGCTCTTGCGATCCCTCCGCAGCTCGTAACAAGGCGCCTATATTCGCCAACACAATCAATGTCTGCACATTTATGTCGCTCTTAAGTGAAAATACAATTACTTTTCCCGACGCCGTTGGTAACGATGAGAAAGCATGCACGCCAGTGAGGTGAGCCGCTTCGCATTGACGATTGCTGCGACGGCTGCGCTGACCGCTTGCGAGTCGAAATCACGCCAACGATTCACTCTCATCGCTCTGTAACATGCACACTTTAGAGGTCACTTCATTCTAGAAGGTATTTCATGTCAGAAACAAGCTATAGCCGATTCTTGTGCCGCCATTAGTGGCGGAAGAGGCGAGCGTCTGGATCAGGTATATATATATATATATATATATATATATATATATAGAAAAATAAAGCTATGGGGGCACCCAAGCAATTATTATGATGCGTAAATGCGGGAGCATTACTTGTCGCTGAGTGTGTCGCTGAGTGTCGCTAAGTTATGTCGCTGAGTTTAGTGTAGCATGCGGCGAAATGTTGCTGAGTTTAGTGCTGCTGGGGCGCTATAACGTAAAATTATTCCAAAGTGTTTTGATTCCAAACTCCTGACGTCAAATTTACGTAACCACCGAAGCAAGCATCGGGCGGTGACCCGCAGCGTTGTCTGAACAACCCAATCAAACACTCTCCTCGTTTATAGGAGGTCACCTTTGTTCGCTTTCAAAACCAATAAGATTGTCTACACTCAGCGGTTTTTTTTATCTAATTGGCTGACGAGAGGCGAGGAGCACGCTCTAGTGGAGAGGATTTCGATGGGGCCAAGCCAGCACAGTGAAAATAGATAACTGCATGAAGAGGGTGGTGCCGGCTCCTCCGTCTGGTCCGCTCCGCCTTACTTAGGTTGCGGTGGCTGGTTGAAAATCGCGGCGGCGTGCAACGAAAGAATAAGAATGCCGCTAAAACGGATCCTCAGCAAGGAAGAGTTGGCAGAGCGATGTCGTATGCATGCCGAAAGGGCTCGATAACATTTTACTGCCACGCAAAAAGGTTTATCATGCGCAAATAAATACATGCTCACCGGCAGGTGTGAGTAGCGAGGGCCAGAGTGATCGGCGGGCAGCCATCTTCTATTCCTTTGGGAACGGGGCGGTCTGTGGCTAATCAGAAAAATTTTCAGTTTTGTTCGGCATATTAATGCATTGTTTTCGCGTACACTTCACTTTGACGTGGTGAGTTTTCACGGTTTTGTGAGGTTGCGTGACAGACAGGCGAAGTGGGCGTAGCCAGAAAACATTGGACCAATAGCAGAGGGCTAATGGTGAAAAGGCGTCGAATCAGGAATGATTATTTTTCTTTTGTGTGGTTTAATTATGCATAATCAGTGTGTACACGTTATATCAGATGGGGAGCTATCGCGGTTTTCGTGACGTCGCGTGACAGACAGACGAAGTTTGGAGTGGCCCGAAAATGTTTTGACCAATCGTAGAGGCTGATTGCAGAAATTGGAATCAAAACAGTTTGGAATCATTTTACCTTATAGCGCCCCTGCGTTAGTATCCTAGTGTAATGTTACTGCTTATGAGGTCGCGACGCAAGACAACAAACCGGCCATATTGAGATCTATCACCTAAGTTTTATTTCCGGAGTTCTCATTAAAGTAGTGCACTTCACGCACATTGCGTGTAGTGTTCTTTCTCGATGACACCACTTTGCCGAGCAACGATCGACAGTACTCTTCCAAGCGGCACCATGGTGTTGACACTACTTTTCTTAATCGGGTTCGTACAGACGATCTCCACCTCATACTCTGAAGGGATGTCGTAGTCTTCGTCCGACGGGTACCTGAAGCGCGTTGCATCTTATTCGTAGTCGTCCATGGGCTCTGGCGACGGCGTCTGCGGGTCCCCGACAACGCGAAAGGCAGTGCGAGCAGCTGCAACTTCTGCAGCTCGCTGCTCGCTCTGCCATCTAGTGAATCGCCCGCCAGAGCCAAACCACGTGCACGGGCTCGAACGTATTCATCATTGTCGTCTGTTGCATCGATGGCGCCAAGCAACACCGGCGCAGTGGTTCGCGCGCTCGGCTACTGCGCGGTAGCAGTGTCGGTGGGGCATAAAATGGAATCCTCACCGCGGCCACTTTTTACAGCGGAGCTATTATACGCAAGGAGGAAGGAAAAGACTAGGAGGGAGCGCCACGTGATAACCTTGAAGCCTTCTCATAAAAAATTTAGAGGAATGGGATGATGGGAAATAGGCCCTCACGTGATAGACAAGCGGTAGATTTACTCGGCTCGCTTTGGCTGCGTCTGCTACGGGGGTTTCGGAACATGTGCACATAGTAGGCGTGGTAAACGCACGCCGAGATTAGTGAAGGAATTCAAGTGCGTGAGGCAGTCGAGTCTGCGTTATGTCAGTCAGGTAGCGCACCGAACCACCACGATGCTCGCCGCTTCAGCAGCAGACAGGCGCCAACGCTGTAGCGAACGAATGCGTCGGGTGACCGGCATTGTGCCCACCAACCCGGGAGGACCATCAAGAATGACTGGTTGCGTTTCGAGGCGGTTTCAGGGACACGAGGAAACCTTCCGCCCTGAAAACGTGTGAAGGCAACCAAGCCGCCTTTCCGACGGCGATTCGTCGCGTTTGGGGACATCTGGGAAACAATTATGGCTTTCGCCCCCGCAAACATGTGCAGGCGATCAAGCGAGCGTCCAGGGTCCGCGGCGACTGCTTTCCCGTGTGAAAAAAATTCGTTCCATGTTGTGCCCAACGACGAACTGGCGTGCCGGGGACCCCGACCATAATTAAGGCCGTGCCGGCCCATTGACCGTGCCGGCCCAGGCTGACTGGAGATCATGAAGTCTAGTTCTCTTGCCAGGCTATTGAACATTACCTTTGTATTCTGCATATTAATCTTCAACCCTACTCTTACACTTTCTCGGTTAAAGTCTTCAGTCATTTGTTGCAATGCATCCCTAGTGCTGCTGAACAGGGCGGCGTCATCTGGAAACCGAACGCTGTTGAGATATTTACCACTTTATCCAGTCACTCCTAAATCATCACTCAATCCTAAGCCAATAGCTTGAATACTTATTCTATGTATGCAGTTAATAGCATTGGAAAGATTGTCTCTTTGCCTAACTTGCTGCCTAATGACAATTACATGACCTTTATACAGGTCAAATAGTACACTTCTGCCCCTTGATTTACCTGAAATCTCCCTGCAGTATCGGTTTGTCTAAAATTCACCAGTAAGAAGCAGTGAGTCCAGACTCACGTGAGAGAGAGAGAGAGAGAGAGAGAGAGAGAGAGAATAAATATCTTTATTAGGTAAATGAAGCTTTGGAGACGTGTGCTCATTCCAGAATGCCTTGAGCTCGGGCCGCGTCCTGGGCCCTCGCCATCAGCCGTTGCTGATCCTCGAGGTGGGAGCTGGCCAAGGCTCTATCCCAAAGTTCGTTGGTTTGATAAACGTTCGGAGGGTGTAATGGTGCTTGTCTGCAACCCCCTACTATGTGCCTGAACGACCCGAGTTCTGCGCAGAAGTGGCATTGCGGAGAAAGAAGGAAAGAGTACAGAAGGAAAGGCAGGGAGGTTAACCAGTATAGCACAAACGGTTTGCTACCCAACACATGGGAGCGGGATGGGGGAGAATGAAAGATGTGGAGGAGATAGAGAGAACACATAGCACAGCACACACATCGTCAGTCATGGTCCGTCACTCTTGCGTGGTACGTGATCACAGCCGCTTGCCCAAGCCCGTTTCTTTCAAAAACCTAAGTAGTCCCTTCGTCGCCTTCAGCTGCGATGTCGACGATGTCAGCTGCGATGTCAGCTGTTCAGTCGACGACATGTGAGAATCGTTTCAACTGACATTGATCTATTGTCAAGAAAGGAGGAAGGAAGGAAAATAAGAGCCGAAAGGCAGAGAGGTTAACCAGGTTAAGTGTCCGGTTGGCTACTCTGCACGGGGGAATGGTGTAAGGGCAGAAAAGATTAGAAAACAAGAGAAGATTAAAAAGAAGAAAAAAAAAACAGAAAAAAAACAAAAAAAAAACGCATCAGTCCACACAATTCTATAGTTTTTCATGAAGTCCTGTTTCTTTTAAAAAGCGTTTTTAAAAGCGTTTTTAAAAGCGAACTGCTTTTAAAGCAGTTCGTTCCGACGTCGGCTGGGACCACGGACCAAGAATTCTAGCTTCCGTAAGGGGACGGCTGTCTATCTTGTCGAGCGTGGTTCTAAGGACTTTCCTTTGTGCACTAAAACGACGACAATCACACAGAAGATGTGCTATCGTCTCTTTGCACCCGCAAGTTTCACAATCTGGACTTGTGGCCATTCCGATAAGGTACGAGTACGCGTTGGTGAAAGCTACTCCAAGTCTTAGGCGACAAATGAGAGTTACCTCCCGTCGTGTTAAGCCACGTGGAAGGCGGAGCTTCAGATTAGGATCTAGGGAACAGAGGCGCTAGTTTTTAAAGTCCGTTGAATTCCAGTGGGCTAACGTAAGCTCGCGAGCAAGCGCACGGAGCTTTCGTGCTGCGCGTCTGTTCTGTACATAGGGATAGCGACGCAATCGGTACTGGTATGTGAAGATCGAGCGGCTGCGTCCGCTTGCTCGTTTCCAAAGATACCACAGTGAGTTGGCAGCCATTGCAAGACAATGTCATGTCCGTTGTCAACTGCCTGATGGTAAATTTCGCGTGTGTCCGCGACAAGTCGTTCGTGGAGTGCACGGCGTAGTGCAGAGAGCAAACTCTGGAGGGCGGCCTTGGAATCGCAGAACATAGACCATTTCTGAGGCGGTTCCTGGTCGATAAGTTTCATTGCGGTACACAGAGCTGTAAGTTCGACAGCCGTCGTCGATGTCAAGTGCGATGTCCGGAATTTTATTACTATAGATTTTGCTGGGACAAATACTGCAGCTGCTGAACTGGAGTGCATGACCGACCCATCTGTGTAAACATGTAAGCGGTCACTGTAGACCTCATGTAATAGCAATAATGCTGCCTGCTTCAATGCTGCTGACGGCACTTGTGCCTTCTTTACGCCTGGAATGGTGAGCCATATTCGAGGTGAACGCAGAGACCACAGTGGCAACGAAGGCCATGCTGCAGGGACGTAATTTGATGGTAGCGATGCTCCGTGTATAGTCAGGAGACGGCTAAAACTCGTATGCGGCCTAGTTATTGGCAGGTAAGCAAGATGGTGAAAGGGCGTCCTTGCGACATGTCGAATGTGCACTCTTAGAGCGTCGACTGCAAAGTACGTTGATACAGGGTGGTCACGTGCTATGGCGATTGTGGCCCTCTGGATGCACACTTAGGGAGGCCGAGGCACGTCCGTAGAACTTGGGCTTGCATACTCTGGAGTGTTCAAAGGTTCGTTTTACTGGTGCTTCCCAGCACGGGCAGGCTGCATCTTAGGAAGCCCATAAATAATGCATGGTACAGCTGTAGCATCGATTGCACAGATGCAACCCAAGACATTCCGCCGACAAATTTGAATACATGTCCTATTGCAGTCAACCTCTTTTTCATATATGAAATATGTGGCGTCCAAGACAAATCACGATCGATGATGACTCCAAGGAAACAGTATTTTGTTTCGTAAGCAATTGCTTCTCCATTTATGCGTATAGCATATGGAGTCATAGTTTTGCGCGTAAATGCGACTAATCGGCACTTTTCGGAGGATAATTCTAGGCCTTTCATACGCAGATAAGACGACGTTTGTGTGACCGCCTTCTGCAGTCTCGCTCGTATCTGCGGACGAGTTACGCCGGCCGCCCAGATGCAGATATCATCTGCATAGATGGATATATGGACCGTACTTGGCAATGATCCAACAAGGCCTAGCAGTGCTACGTTGAAGAGCGTGGGGCTTAACACTCCGCCTTAACACACCTTTGCTGGTGACATGGTGGGATGTCATTCCATCTTCTGTAAGTACGAAGAAGGATCTATCCTCGAAATAGCTGTGAATCCAGCGCAGTGCACGGCCACCAATGCCCACATCGATCGAAGCATCGAGGATTGCTTGGTGCGCTACATTATCATATGCGCCTTTCACATCAAGAAACATCGCCACCGTTAAACGTTTCATGCTCTTTTGGTGTTGAATAGATGTTACCAAATCAAGCACGTTATCGACGGATGACCAACCGCGCCGGAAGCCTGCCATTGCATTCGGATATACCTCAATGTTCCAAATAAGTTTCCCAACGCAACTGGCAAGAGCGACGGGACGGTACGGTGCCAAGTCTAATGGAGATTTAGAGCTCTTAAGTAAAGGTATTACGCGACTGACTTTCCACTCACAAGGAATCAATCCTTCGCGCCAGGATTCGTTGTATCTCTCCAAGAGGACACTGCGGGCTTTGTGGCCAAGGTTTCCAAGTGCCTTGTATGTGACTCCGTCGGGCCCAGGCGATGATGACTTCCTACAAGTCGCCAGCGCAGCTTCGAGCTCCTCCATAGAGAACAAGAGATCCATGCGAGAGTCCTCAGATGCCGCAACATCACGTGCTAATGATACAGGTCGTGATGGCAAGCCAGCGATTCTTGCGCAGAAATCCTCAGCAACGTCGATCTCACGTCGTCCTTGATGCAGGGCAAGAGACTTAAAAGGGTGGCGCTGTTGCGGAGATGATTGTAGGCCACGCAGAGTTCTCCATATGTGGGACAGAGGCTTTCGAGGATCCAAGGACTCGCAAAAGGATTTCCACTTCTGAGATTGTAGCGTATCGATGCGGCGCTGGATTTTCTTTAGGATCCGCCTCGCCTCCCTCAGATCATGAATACATTTGGTGCGCCTGTATCTTCTTTCCGCGCGTCGGAGAACCGCTGGAAGCCTTTCCAATTCACCTTCATATTCATTATACTTTGAAGAAGGCCTAAAAGTGAACATAGCCTCTTGCAGTGCATTTCTAATCTGATTCTCCAGAAATGATGAGTGGCCTTCTTGACATTCGTCTTCCATAAGCGATCTAAACTTCGTCCAGTCTGTTCTACAGAGGGCAGTAGATAGAGACTTGGCCACTCCCTTGATCTTCAAATAGGTACGAACGTGATCACTTCCATGGGTTTCTATATCTGAGAACCACTTTATACTGCTTCGAAGACACTGAGAGACGAAAGTCAAGTCCAGACAGCTGCTGTAGGTTAGTCCCCGTAAATATGTCGGGCTGCCGTCATTGAGACAATAAAGCTCTTGGTCCGAGGCAAATGCGACTAGTTTTCTTCCCTTGGAGTCCAGCTTCACACTCCCCCAGAGCGGGTGGTGTGCGTTAAAATCTCCACTAAGGATCCAAGGGCCAGGTGTCGCGGATAACAAAGCACCCAGTCGTTGCGTGTCAAAACGACTGGTTGGAGAAATATATGCAGCGATGAGAGTAAATGTAAGTTTCTTTGTTTTTACAGTTAAACACACGTATTGGTCGTCGTCGTGAGGCACAACTGAATGTAGCACGTAAGTGAGTTCACACCGAACATAAACGACGACCTTGCTGAGGACATTACACGACGCGGATGAGAAAGCTTCATAGCCCGATAGCCGGATTGAAGTTTGAAGGTTTGGTTCACAGACGACGATGATGGGAAACTTGTTCGCAAAAATGAAAGGTCGAAAATCCGATATTCTTGATCTGAGGCCTCGAGCATTCCACTGAAAAAGGGATGCTTCCTTGACATCTTTACGGAACGACAGCGGTGAATGAGCCATGATGCTATTCAAGACTTGCAAGTACTGGATTCATTGCGTCCAGTACCTGCAGTGCGCTGCGAGCATTCGGGGTGTTTAGGTTTGTCAGTAACGTACGCATCACATTCATGAGTGACTTCAGCATGGCGATCACTTGCAAGTCCTGTCCTTCTGTGCGGACTGCTGCAGGGCCTGCTGTCGGGCCATTCGTAGTTGTTGGACGATTCGTGTCTCGTGGTTCCGCGAGTTGGCATGGCTTCGGTAAAAGTGGCCATGCTTCCTTTGAGTTATCGATGGCGGGCGTTCTTCTCTCATCTGCGTTGGTAATGCACGAGGTCAGCGGTTGACGAACAGCCTTCTCCGGATTGCGCACTTCCTTAGAACTATCACAGTGTTTTCTTGACTTGTGGTGCCGGGAACGTCGGCGTCGGCGTCGCACTTTAGTTGCGGCTTCTTTATGCGTCGAATGGTCTCTAACCATCTTCCTCAAGATCTTCTGTTCATTTTTCTGGAACGGGCAATCTGTCGATGTCGCATCGTGCGCACCCTTGCAGTTGGAGCACTTGAAGTCCGTCGTGCGACAAGTGTCGGAGCTATGTGACTCGGAACAACGTGAGCATATGCCTGGGTTCTTACACACAGCACTCACGTGTCCAGTTCTCTGACAATTGCGACACTGTAGGGGCTTGGGCACGAAAGGTCGTACAGTATGACGAAAATGGCCGACCTTTACGTTGGTAGGCTATCCCCTTTGAAGATGAGCTTCACGCAAGTTGATTTGCCAATACGATGAGCTTGTATTATGGGAATGCTCTCTGTCATTGTTTTGATCAAAATAGGCAAATCACTGTCACAGATTGAGACGTAGATGTTGTCTATTGTCAAGGTGCGCTAGAACAGACGCCAGGGACTGTCTCTGAACATGAGAAATCAATAAGATTTCGTGAATGCCACCCCTAGCCATAAGCGATAAAGCAGAGTGGTCTCTCTTCGGCAGAGTCCAGTTGGCATACAGAGATGCATCAAAGAGGGCAGGTGGTATTGACGATTGCCCCAGTTGGTCTGGCTGCTTGGTGTGCACCATAGAGAGAGCGTGATCTCCTGTGCAAGCACTCGAAGTCCGCTTGCTGCGTCGGACTGTGAAAGTGGTATGGCATCTTGCTTTGTGTCTTCAAGAGCTGCCCGAGCTGCATTATCGGCGTCTTCGTTCCCTATGACGCCGCAGTGACTTGGCAGCCAGTGAAACGTCACGTGGTGTGCTTTCTCGTGTGGCGTAGGCACCTAATATCAAATACGAGCTGTTCGTATGGCCCGCGACGCAGAGCTGATAGCATAGATTGTAGGGCTGCCTTTGAGTCACTGAAGATTGACCATTGTCGAGGGGGTTCCCGATTGACTAAACGAATTGCAGTGCGCAGAGAAGCTAGTTCCGCAGTTGTCGATGTCGTTGGGTGGTCAGTCCTATAGCTGATGGTATTAGCTCTTGCGGGGACAACCATATTACCGGACGAACACTGGAGGTTTGTGGAACCATCAGTATAATAAATATGTACACTGTCCACATACCTCTCGTGCAAAAGAAGCAGAGAGAGTTGCTTCAGCGCAGGCGAGGACATGTCACATTTTTTCCTGATTCCTGGTGCACTGAGATGTACTGTGGGGATAATAAGACACCAAGGGGGTGTCGATGGTTTAGATGCAGCGGTGAAGCCCGAGGGAAGTTTGTCGTTGTAATTGACGATAGTTTTAGAGAAGGATGCTTGGCGCCTTTCTGAAGGTAGTGTTGCAAGGTGGTGATAGGGGGCACGTGCAACATGTCTGATGTGCGTTCTCAGGGCTTCCACCGTAATGTGATTTTGCATTGGATGGTCCCGAGCAATGGCCATAGTTGCCTCTGTTGACCTGCATCTGGGCAAACCAAGGCAAATTCTGAGTGCTTGTGCTTGTGCTGCCTGCAGAACACGAATATTTGTATTGCAAGTGTTGCTCAGTACAGGTAGACTATATCTTAGAAAACCGAGAAAGAGAGCTCTGTAGAATTTCAGCATTGCGTCTACTGACATCCCCCACGTCTTTCCTGCCAAGTATTTAAACAACTGGGAAGTTGCTGTCAGACGCTGTTTCATGTAGGCCACGTGCTGGCTCCAACAGAGGTCTCGGTCAATGACTGCGCCAAGAAACCTGTGGGTTCTGACATATGAAATGGTCCGCCCATTGATTTAGATGACATAAGTCATAAGGTGTCATCGGTTTGCGAGTAAATGCCACTAGTGCGCATTTTCTGGTGACATACTGAGACCTTGTTTACACAAGTAGCTCGCTGTAAAGTTGCTGCTCTTTGAAGTCGCGCAAGTCTGAGGACGTGTGACTGCGAAAGTCCAGACACAGATGTCGTCTGCGTATATTGAAATCTTGATGGTAGTTGGCAGGTATTGAGCAAGTCTAACAAGAGGGTGGTTGAATCGCGTCGGGCTGAGAGCACCGCCTTGAGGAACGCCCCTGCTGGTATAGCGTCGCGTAGTTGGGCCATCGTCAGTTATCACAAAGAATGATCTTGCAGCCAGGTAACTTGCAATTCACAAAAAGACTCGACCACCTAGGCCAACCGTCGCAAGAGCATCGAGAATACGTTATCGTATGCGCCTTTCACATCTAAGAATAAAGCTGCAGATAAACGCTTACGGGACCTTTCGTGCTGAACATACAAAACGAGATCGACTACGTTGTCGATGGAAGAGCGGTCACGTCGGAAACCAGCCATGGAATTTGGATAAATCTTGTATTGTTTAAGGTACCATTTCAGACGGCCAAGGATCATCCGTTCCATTATCTTTCCTACACAGCTGGTCAGCGCTATTGGGCGGTAAGAGGTGAGCTTGAGTGGGGATTTGCCCTGCTTCAAGAGTGGCACCAGACGGCTTACTTTCCATTTGTCAGGAACATTTCCCTCCTGCCATAAGGAGTTGCAAAGACTCAACAATTCTTTCCGTGCAGATTCTCCAAGATAGCGCAAGACTCGGTATGATATACCATCTGGACCCGGAGATGAAGAGCGCCTGTTGAGAGCTAGTGCCGCCTCGAGCTCCTCCATTGTAAAAGGAAGGTTCATGCGGAAATCACGGGAATGGGGGACGTCACCTCGGGCTGGAGGATCTGGACGAGTCGCTTGGTCGGCGATCCGCGCACAGAAGTCTTCTGCGACATCGTCGTAATGCCGCTCTTGGAAGAGCGCGAGCGCCTTGAACGCTGTTCCGGAAGGCAACGCAGACCTTGTACCGTTTTCCAAATGTGAGACAGTGGCTTGAGGGGGTCTAGTGTCTGGAAAAACGGTGTCCAACATTCCGACGCTAATCTATCCATGCGACGCTAAATCTTCTTTTGCATCCTCCTGGCTGCCCTAAGGTCATGGATTGATTTTGTGCGCCGATATCGACGTTCCGCCAGGCGACGAAGGGCTCGAAGTCGCTCTAATTCCATATCGAAGTCGTTTCGCGTGGAAGAGATCGTCATCATGCGAGCGGCGTTTTGCACCGTACTTTTAATTGTTTGCTCTAACCCAGAGGGTAGGCCTTCATGGCAAGCATATTCTATATCAAATTTGAAGTTGGCCCATTGAATCGTCCGAATGTTATTCCGTGGACCAGATCCAGACGACAAGCCTTTGATGTTAAGATAGGTGGGAATGTGGTCACTCCCATGTGTCTCAATATCTGGAAACCACTTCACACATCTGGTGAGAGAGTTGGAGACGAAAGCAAGGTCAAGGCAGCTGCCGTATGTCACGCCTCGAAGAAAGGTGGGGCTACCATCGTTCAGGAGAGTAAGGCCATAGTTGTAGGCGATGCTTGCTAATCTTCGTCCTCTTGGATTTGTCCTTGTACTTTCCCATGCCGGATGGTGTGCATTGAAATCTCCTATGATGACCCATGGGGCAGGACAAGCACTCAAGATATCCGCTAATCGTTTTGTATCGAAATTGTTTGAAGGCGATATACGTATACACGCCTATGAGAGTAAACAAGAGTTTGTGCTTTTTAACTGTGATGCATATATATCGATTGTCGTCGTGAGACGCAATTGGTTGCAAAACATAGGTAAGCTTACGACGAAAAAAAAAGATGATTTGCCGCGTGCACCATTTGTTGAAGATATGATAGCTTCGTACCCGGAAAGGATCATTGGTTTCGACAAGTTGGGCTCACAAATGACGATGAGTGTAAACACATTGGTGTACACAAACTGACGAAAATCTGAAAGGCGTGATTTTAGCCCTCTGGCGTTCCACTGGATGAAGGACGCTGCCTTGACTTCTTTGCGGAAGGATGGGGTATGGGTAGCCATCTTTCTAGTTGGGCTTAAGGCGTCCAGCACATTAAGTGCGCTTCGAGCAGACGTTGTCCCCATGTCCACTGAAAGCGCTCGGATGGCTTCCATGAGAAAACGCAGCACCGAAATGACTTGACGATCTGTTTTAAGTGAATCATCCATGGCTGGAGAAGGCTCCGATGGGGCTGCGACCTTCTGAGGTTCCTTGGCAAGGGAGCGGTTCGGTAGCGTAGGTTATATCTCTAAAGAAAGATTGTTATCCGCTACTTTCATGGAACTGGTGGGCCATTTTGCGGCGCGCCTAAGTGGTGCCGCAGTGGAGTCGGCACTATCACTTCGGGCATGCGCCTTCTTTAAGACGTACGATGGTGCCGACGTCGACGCCGACGCCGGACTACTTCGGTTGCCTCCCTGTGGGTCGAATTGTCTCTGGACATTTGCTTGAGAACTGCATGCTCCTTCTTGATGTGGGGACAGTCTTTCGACGAGGCCGCGTGAGGGCCGCTACAGTTGGCGCACTTCAGAACCGTGGCACCGCAGGTCTCTTCTGCATGAGGTTCAGCGCAACGGGGATGCAGTAGCGAGTTGGGACACACGCCCTTAACGTGTCCTAGCCTGAAACACTGATGGCATTCAAGGGGCTTCTGGATGAATGGTCGAACCGGATGTCGGAAATGTCCGAAACGTGGGGTGGTGTACAATCCCCCTTGAAAATTCCTTTTACGCAGCTCGTATTCCGAAGGCGGCGCACTTGCGTAATGACAGTGCCCTCGTTTGACGGCTTCATGAGGCTAGGTAAGTTATCATTGGGAATGGCAACGTCGATGTCGTAAATTACACCGGCTATGGATGTATCATCGATTGGGATATAGGGACGCATTTTGATGCCGCCTAGCTCCGTGATTTCTTGAAGTCCTCCAAGCGCACTCACGTTGTACACGTCTATGGCGAGTATATTCTTCCGTAGATTTATTCTGATGTCTTTAATTTATCCGGTACCGCACATTCCAGAAAAATGGATAGGGCTTGCCTGTTCAGCAATCGTAGGTTGCTTGAGGGTTCTTCCGGCATTGCGGAGAGAATTGTGTAGGGGCTATGAGGTGACTTCTGGTTGCGTGGGCGAATGTATGAACCTGCAGAGCTCGGAGGAATCGCTCCTGCTCTTTAGGTAATGACTTGTGTGGGGGTGCGTATGTTCGCGTGAACCAACCGAGCCACTCCAGTATCGATTCTGAGCCTGAACGTCCAACGGGTCGCACGACCACCGAGACGAAGTGTCCAGTGCGATAATCTCCAGTCCAACTTAAACGGGACGTCCAGCGAGACAACGTCGAATGAGACGGAATGTCCAACCGGGTAGGAATGTACAAACTGGGGAGGAATGTCCAAAGACATGGATGTGCAATGAGATAGAAATGTCCAACTACAAAAGCGAATGCTTCGATTTTCAAAAGTATTGGCTCGTAGGACTTCATCTGGAATACCCATAGTCTTTTAACATTACTTCACACGCAAATTGAGTTGCCAGTGCGATCACCCCTTGGCACAGTCTGGTCTGGCCTTTGTAGTCTTTCCTTCTGGTCTGGTTTCTGCTTTGATTCAGCCGCTGACTCTTGGGTACCATGGAGATCCTGCAGCGCCCGCTTTATTATAATCTAGGTCTCTTGAGACCTCCATTTACATCTTTGACATCGATGATATTGTTCTTCTTTCTGGGCTTTTACGTGCCAAAAATAGTTCTGATTATAAGGCACGCCGTAGTGGAGGGCCATTCCACTTTGAATAAGCTATGAAACTAGTCTCTTTACTAGTGCTCTAATGCTCTGAATGCTCTGACATTGTGCCTGCGTAAACTTAGCATAAAGCAAAAGAAACAAAACAATTTTGTTAGAACGAGAGCGTACTGTATGGCCCACTCTTCAATGTGAAACTGGAAACTTTAACCTTTGTACTGTTTTTCGGTTTGTTTTCCTGCAGGCTTCGCCTGTTGCAAATTTCTTGGAACATGCCTTATATAAAGACCACACTGGCTTCACTTCTCGCAAGGGACATAAATTCTCCTGAACAGCCCAAGTTGGACAGCTCATACCAACATACAAGAGTAGTGGTTTTGTAACTCTCGACATTTTTATGTTAATATCATTTGCCTTAACTATGCTGCTCTCCTGAAGAGCCCACGTTGTATGGCTCAAACCAGCGTACAGAGGTCAACACACTTCTCTAGAACGTGCGAACCACATTCTCAGGACTGCGCTGGCGAATATAAGGAAGACATGTGGCACAAAATTGGCTATATGTGAGCTTGCGTGACTACATTCACAGTTTCCATTAACTTCTGTCGATCTGGTGGTCGGCTTAAGCTTTGGTGGCTGCTTTGGCCCTCAGGAGTGTGTTCTAGACGAGCGTGTTGATCTCTATGTTAATGTTTAATATAGTTCCACCAAAGACAGTGTTTTATTACTACTTTATTTTTTGGTATCTCAGGTCATTTCATGCCAAACAACCCAGTTTTGTCGAAAACTGTTCCATGATGGCTCACCATTTTAAGTTTGTTTGATGAAGCAAAAATTTGGTTTAACACATACGCCTGCAAAAGCAGCTGTGCCACTGTCAGAGTAATTCTGTTTAATAAAAACTATATTTTAACATAAGTTCGCAAAAATAGTTTAATTTGGTATCCCAAAACATGAGTAAGAATTAACAGATAAAAATTACCTTGAACTTAGAGTGCACCAAAAGCTCTCAGGTAATGCTAAAGATGTGCCTTATTTCGTGCACGCATGAAACCTTACATTTTGTGAATTCTTTCATTCTGCCTTCTTTTATGACACTGAACTAAACTAAAATGGAATTCACATGATAAATGCTTTTAAAAAGCATTTCAATTGAATTGTGGGGTATTACGTGACAAAACCACGATTTGATTATGAGGCACGCCGTAGCGGGAACCTCCGGATTAATTTTGGCCACTAGGAGATCTTCAACGTGCCCCCAATGCACGGGCAATGCGCGTTTTTGCACTTCGCCCTTATCGAAATGCGCGATTCGATCCCGCGACCTCGTGCTTAGCAGCGCAACACCATAGCTGCCGAGTCACCGCAGCGGATTTTTAAAAAATCTTCCAATTAGGTAACTAATAGCTACGGCGTTTCAAATGAAGATCTGAAGTAGTCAAAATGAATAAGTTGCTTGGTAAGGAATGACCTAGCCATGGCCCTTGTACTAACCATTGCAGAAAACAAAACTGGATCATGCAACAAGCAATGCAGCACAATAAATTCTCCATGACATCACTTATTGCAATTGCCATGCTGTTTCCGAGGTGGATAATGCTTAGTGAATTTGGCACACAACATTGAACCAATAAATAAGAGTTGATTATACAGGGTGATCTTGTTCAAGTTTTACGGAATTTATATCCATCACCTGTGGCATTATCCTTGTTCTTGAGCTAGATTATTCAGAGGTGGACATTACTAGCATGAGAAATCGAAACAAATATACGACTAATTCTCGCAAATTTACTAATTCACTTAATTGCTTTACGGCATGTATTGCAGTTTACAAATTGTAGCCGGTGATCTTGCAAGACGTATAAACTTGAAATGAATTTTCAGGATACCAGTGTCTGCCGTGGGCTCATATAGTTACTACGTCAGTGGCTAAGTTATAAAGAAAGCAAGTACGTTTTTTCAGTGTTCTTGTTTACTGTCACTCGCCGTGGCTGCTCAGTGGTTATGGTATTGGGCTGCTGAGCACGAGGTCGCGGGATCGAATCCCGGCTACGGCGGCCGCATTTCGGTGTGGGAGAAATGCAGAAAACGCCCGTGTACTTATATTTAGGTGCACATTAACGAACCCTAATAGGTCAAAATTAATCCAGAGTCTGGATTAATCTGCTTATGAATCTGCTTATTAGTCTGGAGATCTGCTTATGAGGCACGCCTATGGCGTGCCTCATAAGCAGATGTTGGTTTTGGCACGCAAAACCCCGTAACTTAATTATGTTTACTGTCATGCCAGTCTGATTGCACATTTATTAATTTAGTTTCCTGTTTATTTTGTTACTTATTGCTATTTTGGGAAATGCCATCTCGTACATCTGTCATAGAAATGCATCTGTCAGTATTCAACTTTGTTATGGCGTCAAGCTGCACACAGTTTATGCTTTGCAATAATTTTTTAGATGTTTCTGATGTTCTCAAGCTACAAATGGTTGTACATTTACACGTATGTTTGCTTAAAATAGACACTTCTACTACAAAAATGGTTTTTGTCCGCATTACTTTTGCGCTGTTGATTTGGCGAAGGAGCATTGACTTTGCTGTGTTGAGCCAATTGAAGAACTGGCAATACGGTTCTGCTAGCAGCATTGCAATATGGTTTATTGCAGGTTACTAAGAGCATGCTTTCGAATCCAGGATGACCAAGGCCTGAAATAAGAAGTACCTGTATTTAAATTTGCACATGTCCTCTCATATGCAAATACTATATCAACGGGATACCGACGGGACATCAATGGTAATGCTAAGCGATCAACACAACAAAGCTGAGCAATATTCTATGAAAAGTCCAGTGTAGTTTTCAACAATGCTCCATATAAGCTGGGTGCATATTTCTTTACATATTAACAGTCAAGTTAAGTCAAGTTTCTTTACAACATGCACAAAGTACAGTGTTCAAGGCCACCCTGGCAAGAAAGCTGTAAACATACAGCTTGACGAGGCCAGGGGCCCTCGTCAAGCTGTATATCGCTAAATCTTCCATGGGTTTTCAATATTGACGTTCAAGACACCCCAACAATGTTTTGATGGGCTATTAATGTCACTCCACATAGGTTCCGAAATGATACAATAATTGATTTTGCAAGCGATACAATACAATGATCTTCAATACTGACATTCACCACGGTTTCAAAAATAAATCAATGACTTCTCAAACTGAAATGCTTCAATGATGTTTAAATGAAATGGCGTGGGCCAATCGTCAACACTTGGCAACTTCCTCAATCCATGTGTGTAAGAACAGCGCGATATAAACATCGACGAGGGAGGAACGCAGGAGAAGCGCTGCTGCGAATTACTTGGGCGTATTGTGCTCATAGGCAAATATGCATTTGAAAAGGGTTTTGTAGGGAGGAGGCATAATTATGCACTTTCAACCGTGCATGCTTCAAATGATTAAAAGAACTTGTAAGAACGCAACTAAAATGCACCATCAGATTAGCGGCGGAGATACCTAAACTCTGTCTGTAAGAGCGATCGAAGGAGTGCTGACGCATGCGTCAGCTTGGCGCATCATTACAAAAGCTTCGAAAATCTCGCGTGCTGTTTGGTCTCTGTACTGGCGCAGAAGTCTTGTCTCTTGAAAACCCGGATAGCAGCCACACTATGCACGGTGTTTTTTTGTCTTCACGTTATTGGCGTACTCGCGCAGACGGTCATTAAGGCAACGGCCCAATTGTTCTATATACAATCGGCCGCACGAAGTCGAGATATCGTACAACGCATCGCTTTTGCGCTGCACATAGGTGGTGATGTGCATCTTGATACGATACAGCATCTGTTGGCGGGTTTGCTAGCATTCACTTTTTTGCACATCCAGCTTAGTTTATTGGGAGCTGAGTCGCACAACGCGCACCACCGCATGTCCCGCGGCTTTCTTAGTACGATGGGAAACACTGTGCACGTGAGGGATTACCAGCACCTTTGATTTGTAAAGGCTTGTCCGGACGTGGTCCTTGGAGGTGCGGACCTCACGCAAGAGAGTAGCCGTCAAGGCAGAGAAAAGTGATTCAGGATAGCGGCTCGCCTTCAGTCGCTGTACCTGTGTATCGTAGCTTCGGGCAATCTGGTGATGGCAAGAGTGGGCTAAGACATTCCTCAAGGCGACACTGGCAATGGCCATTTTCACGAATTTTGAGTGATTTGGCTTATACGGCGAAAACGTGTTTCTTTCGCGCAGTTTTAAATGCGAAGCACTTGTTGGCGAACATTTGCCACTTTGGCAGTATCTATCTATCTATCTATCTATCTATCTATCTATCTATCTATCTATCTATCTATCTATCTATCTATCTATCTATCTATCTATCTATCTATCTATCTATCTATCTATCTATCTATCTATCTATCTATCTATCTATCTATCTATCTATGTGTTGGTGCTCTCATGTTCGTTTCGTTAATTTGGTAGGTACGAAACTTGGCATAGTGTGAGAAGAGTGTATGACGAACATAAATGATAGGTAATGGCATGAATGTCATGACATGCGTGTCATGTAGGTCATGAAACAGCCGCCTAAAATGACAATGGCCCAGCGAAAAAAGATTAACATTCAAAAACCACGGAAATAGGCTAGGACGTGGGTACTAAGTGAAGGAAGCACTTAAGGATGATGGTAGAAGTCATAGTCATGAGTATGACTGAGCAAAAAAACCAATGGCTCCGTGAAAAAACCACTGGAATGGGTTCGCACGTGGGCATTAAGCGAAGGAAACACTAAAGGATGTTGGTAGAAGTCATAGTCATGAGCACGACTCGCCAAAAAAAAGCCGGCAGATCCCACACCCTGTGGGAATCAATGTTAAGCGAAGCAGCGTGCGGGAGCCTTCCGAGGTAACAAAACGACCATGAGAGCACCAAGACGTAGGTGGCTGTTTCATGACCTACATGACACGCATGTCATGAGTCCTCAGGAGTCCCTTTAGCTACGCCTAAGAGACCTTAAGGGGAAAGCCTTAGTCATGCTCATGACCATGATTTCGGCCGTCAAACTTTAGCCTTTTCCTTCACTTAGTACCACATCCGAACCTATTCCATTGGTTTTTGAGTGTTAATCTTTTTTTCTGAGTCATTGTCATTTTTGCTGTCATGCTCGTGGCTATGGCTTCTACCATCATCCTTCAGTGTTTCTTTAACTTAGTGTCCACCTCAGAACCCATTTCAGTGGTTTCCGAGTGTGAATGTTTTTTCGCGAAGGCATTGCCATTTCTGCTGAGTCATGCTTATGACTATGACTTCTACCATCATCATTTAGTGTTCCCTTTTCTGAGTGCCCTCGTCCGAACCCATTCCAGTGCTTACTGAGTGTGAATCTTTTCGCTGAAGCATCATCATTTTTGTTGAGTCATGCTTATGACTATGACTTCTACTATCATCATTTAGTGTTTCCTTCCCTTAGTACCTACGTCCGAACCCATTTCAATGGCTTTTGAGTGTTAATCTTTTTTCGCTGACTCATTGTAATTTTTGGTGAGTCATGGTCATGCTATGATTTCCACCATCATCCTTAAGTGTTTCCTTCACTTAGTAAGCACTGGAATGGGTTCGGACGTGGGTACTGAGTGTGAATCTTTTCGCTGAAGCATTGTCATTTTTGCTGAGTCATGCTCAGGACTATGACTTCTACCATCATCCTGTAGTGTTGCCTTTACTTAGTACCCACGCCCGAACCCATTTCAGTCGTTTTTGAGTGATAATAATTTTGTTTTGCTGAGTCAGTGTGATTTTTGCTGAGTCATGCCCAGGACTATGACTTCTACGATCATCCTTCACTTAGTACCCACGTCCGGACCCATTTGAGTCATTTTTGAGTGTTAATCTTTTTTCGCTGGGTCATTTTCGTGACCTACATGACACGCATCTCATGACATCTATGTAATGACGTATTATTTATGTTCGTCATACACTCTTGTCATACTATGCCAATTTTGGTACCTATAAGAGAAAGAGAGAGACAAAAGAAAGGGGAAAGGCAAGGAGGTTAACCAGGTGACTCATTGTAATTTTTGCTGAGCCATGGTCATGACTATAATTCTACCATCATCCTTTAGTGTTTCCTTCACTTAGTACCCACGTCAGAATCCATATGAGTGGCTTTTGAGTATTAAACTTTTATTTTCGCTGAGTCAGTGCCAAAATTAACGAAAAGACCATGAGAGCACCAAGACGTAGGCGGCTGTTTCATGACCTACATGACACGCATATCATGAAATTCATGTCATGACCTATCATTTATGTTGGTAATTTGCTCTTGTCACACTATGCCAATTTTAATACATACCAAGTTAACGAAACGACCATGAGGGCACAAAGACGTAGGCGGCTAGATAGATACATAGATATATAGATACTGTCAAAGTGGTCAATGTTCGCAAAGAAATCCTTCACATTTAAAACGGCAATGACTCAGCGAAAAAAAGATTAACCATCAAAAACCAATGAAATGGGTTCCGACGTGGGTACTAAATGAAGGAAAAACTAAAGGATGGTGGTAGAAGTCATAGTTATGAGCTTGACATTTTGCTGAGTCAAGCTCATGACAATGACTCAACGAAAAAAGATTAACACTCAAAAACCAATGGAATGTGTTCGGATGTGGTACTAAGTTAAGGAAAAGGCTAAAGGTTGTTGGTCGAACTCATAGTCATGAGCATGACTGAGCGAAACTTTCAGTGATTCAGCGAAACTCGGACACCGCGGAAGAAGTGGCGATCGCCCTCGCCACCACCACGAGCACAAACGCGGTCGTAGTCTTCACAGACACCCAATCCACAGTACGCATTTACACGAGAGGCTGAATATCGGTGGAAGCAGTCAAAATTCTGAAGAAAATAAGCACTCCTCTCCCTTACACCTGCGTCACGTGGCTCACATGGTCGTTTTATTAACTTGGTAGGCTCCCCGCACAGTCCGTCGCAGAACATCGATTCCCACAGGGCGTGGGATCTGCCGGCTTTTTTAATCGATGGATTCATACCCCCTAGCTCGCATTCATATCCTTTTAACTTCCTCAATAATATTTTAACGAATCATCAATATATTTTTAAGGCAATTTGTTGACGTTGGCCAATGACTTGTCAAGAGCTTTCCACAATGTTTTTTGTAAGAGATGGCTTATGACGGCCGAGTTTATGTAGGAAACGTGAAACCTTTATTCGGAAAGCGGTCACTTTTTAAATATGGTAAGGAACCACGCATCTGTTACTTCGGGTGGCGAGTTTACAGCATGTGCCACCTATGGCCGCTCTGGGTACTATAGTCCGCCCAGTCGTGAAAATGAACTCCTGCATACGCACCAAATGGATATTTCACAATAATTCAACCTGCCATTAAAAGATTTAATAAAAAAACGACATTATTCATTGGTCTGCCGCCGCTAAAACAACGTCTACGGTACCTCCCCGCCCCCGCGCTGCGTGCTGGCTCGCTCCGCTACCCTTGGCAGGCACCCTTCTTCTTGGCTTTGCTGGTAAAACATACGAAAAAGTAACATACTGAAAAGTCACAGGAGAAATAATATACAAGTATACAGCAATGCATCTTCCGTTGTTGGCGTGGCATCGGCGACGGTGGAGCGGGCCCTGATGCCACGTACTGTAAAGATCACTCACCTTTTGCTTCGCATATTCCAGTTGTGCTATGCCATGCCTTGGGTGCGGATGTCGTTATTGCGTTTCGAGCCCCTTCAGGCATTCTGGCAAGGTTATTGCTTTTCTTTTCATCTTCATCCTGCCCAAACTTAAGATATAAATTTGCAAAAAGCTGTTTGTGTTAAACGTTGTGCGAGGAAATAGCGGGAGCGTCGCTGTGCGTGTGAACGCGTAGTTCAGAGTCACGAATTATTACTGCGTGTATTATGATGTAGAAATCAAGCGTGGACGTTATAAAACGGTAATAGAAACACAACTGAGACAATCTAATCGCCCGAGGGCTCATTTATCCACGAGTATTGAATACGCCGTCTGCCTCGTTTTCCTCCCCTGTGTTTTATGCCGGAGTCTTAGCGGCCCTTCAAACATTGATCACGATTCACACATTGCTCATCTTCTTTCTTACGCGTGATCATGTATTCTTTTTCGCATTTTAGTCCTACTCGATGGTAGATTCGAGACTTCCTCTGAAATTCGCTCTACGCACTGGCACCATATCACGCGATCAATATTATACGCAGCACGTTTCTAATAACAGTGCTTTTTTGTCAGTGGCTGATTTTTTCGACTGCCATATTTTTAAGGTTCTCGCACTCAAGTGATAATGTGCTTCATATCATTTGGTTTATTTTCTATCGAATATGAGAGGAAATAATACAGTTTTCATATTGTGCGGGACACTGCGCAAACAGGCAAGCTTTGTAGAACAACAATTCGAAGGCCTAAATGAACATTTTCTGTGTAAAATATCTCACCCCGGGTCTGTGCCGGAGAATATCTTGCACGGCGGCGTACATGCACCGACGTACTAAGAAGATGCTGAGGTGCGTTGTTTAAAAATAATTTGAGTTATGCAAGCCATATTTTACATAGGATGTGCGCTTGAACACTGCGCTTTACTTTCCTGTGGTCTTTGATGGCTTTAACTTCAGGAAAGTTCTTCGAGAAGAAAATAGGTATTAACCTCACAAAGGTCACGCATCGTTCCACTTCAAGAAGAATTAGATGAACTTGATCAGCTTTATTCATCGGCATGGAGAGCACATTCGTATAAAAATCAACAAAATGTTGCTTCATTTACAAATCAATTAGCATAGTAATTAACTAACTGGTAAGTACATTGCTGAGCTATCCACATATGAAACTCCGCGCCTGCCTGTCAGAAAAGCTACCATGCATTGGGCTTCACGTTAGGTTTCCCATACCCAAATCAGCAATTTGAGGTATCAAAATATCGGTTTTCCTTGGCGTGGGTACACAGTGGTACATGGCTGAGAAGTTTTAAATATTGTAACCAACACTTACGACAAACGTTTCTAAGAAAGCTGATTTATTCGGGGCCAACCTGTGCTCGTGAACTCAAGACTCAACACTCAAGAAGCGACGACGCTTTCGAGCGCCGTCACCTCTTCGAACGTCGTTCCCTTCTTCGTCATCTCCTGTCGCGTGCCATTCATTCGATTTTCGAGCACAAGCCGCCGGTCTGTCAGCACGTGGTGTGGGCACGTGCGGTGCAGCGTTGCCTTGCGGTGATTTGCTTGATGCTTGTGGTGTGGCGGTTCTTTGGGACACAGCTAGGATGTGGTGGTAGTCTTATCGTTCTCGTTATGCTGACGGCATTAGTCCCCCTCCAAAGAATCATCGTCCCGACGCGTAGAAAAACCCTTGACCGGCCAACAGTTCTAAAAGGACAAATCTCAGGGTACTACCGGTGCTATTCTCGGGGACATGTGCCAATTCTGGTTTCCATGTTGATTGTTCAGAGTTTTCGTTTCGTATTTTTTATACTTACCTGCTTTCATTTTGCTGTTGTACTTCAACTACCTTTACTACTGTTATAGTGCTGGTTTACTTTAGCCACTACGCTTGCACCCTTGGACAGGAGGTCCCCCTGCAGCTCTCGGACCTCCTCCTGTATATTTATCTGTACGTGGTTTATTGCTATGAACTGAATAAACTTGATTCTTGAATGCCTTTCGTAGTAAGGTTTCATTCTTATACGTGTACGACTTTGGGTGAGTCCTGCGTCGTGTGGAGCACACTTGACCTGCAGAATTACCTCGTAGTTTAAGGAACTTAGCCGGCGCAGTACTTTATAAGGGCCAAAATAACGGCGCAGTAACTTTTCCGAAAGGCCGGGCGTACGTATAGGCGTCCATACCCAAACTTTGTCTCCAGGATTGTACTGCACCTCTCTTCGCTTTAGGTTGTACCCGTTTGCGTCGACGTATTGCTGTTGTACGATGCAGTACGTTTCAGTACGATGCAGTACCTTTCTATGTACTCACTGACGTCAGGGTCATCTTCGCCGCTGTTGTTCACAGGTAAGATCGCGTACAATGTCGTTGTTGCGGTCCGGCCATAAACAAGTTCAAAGAGCATGAAAGGCGTCGTGTCTTGCACTGCAGTATTATACGCAAAGGTAGCGTATGGTAGAATACTGTCGAGCGTTCGATTCTCTATGTCCACGTACATCTAGATCATGTCGGAAATCGTTCTATTGAGCCGTTTAGTCAGGCCGTTTGTTCGTGGATGGTATGCTGTGGTTTTTCTATGATGATCATGCGTTAGTTTAATTAGAGACTGCGTCAAACGGGCCATGAAAGCTGTTCCCTTGTCTGTTATGAGAACTTTAGGCGGGCCATCTCCACCGCAACTATGCAGGAAACAGCAGTTCACCGGCAAAGTCCAAGGAAATTCACAAAAAAAGTACAGCTCGAAGACTCGGCGTTCTGCCTGAAAGGCACTTCGTCTTCTTCACGCGCGTCCGTCTTCACTCTCACGCGCGTCCGCCGGACTCGGTAGTGCCCGCGGCGGCTGCCTCCAGGAAGCGCAACGGCACCGAGAGCGACACTGACAGCGACGACACCATGCAGTACTATGTCAGCAGTGAAGAAGCTGGTGACGACACCTTCGAGCTGGTGCGGAGCCGTAAAGCAAAGAGAAGGTTTGTCAGCACATCATCAAATTCGAGTGCGTCCACCATGAGGTCATCACGGATTACCGAGGCACTCACCATCCTTTTCACGCCAGTTGTCGCCACAGACAACCTGAGATGCCTCAACAGGCAAGCCGTGTCTACACATCTAGAGGCACTGGTCCCGAATGAAATCAAGGACATCAGAGTAAACATCCGTACGAACGTCGTAGCGATCGACGTAGAACATGCGACTGCGTTAGATTCTTTACGCAAGTTCACGGAACTTGACGGGATTAAAGTCTACCCTCATATTCCGCTGGGAAAAGAAAGCAGTACTGGCGTAATTTATGATGTAGACGAAACCATTGCCGACATCGATTTGTCGATCTTAATCAAGCCGGCTACAGAAAACACCGTCATCGCAAACGTTTTTCGTCTCGGCACGTCACGGTGTGTAAAGATCATATTTAAGGGCGAATCCCTACCAACACATGTAAAAGTGGGCCACTTCCGACACGCAGTTCGGCCTTTTGTACCAAAACCACTACAGTGCTGGAAGTGCATGAAGTTAGGCCATGTGAGTAGTGTGTGCAAAAACACTTCCGTGTGTTCTCGATGCACGGGGCCGCACACCATTGACACGTGCGAGGCCAGTGTGCTGAAGTGCACAAACTGCAGCGGCCCTCATGATGCATCCTCAAAGGAGTGCCCCTTAATTCGAAAGGAAATGACAATTTTAAAGAAAATGGTTAGAGACCACTCGTCTCACCGAGAAGCGGCAGCATCTATTAAGAGACGAAGATCACGTCGCCGACGCCGTTCAAGAACCTCCAAAGCATCTGTACCGCGCGAGCCACGTACATCACCACCCCCTCTCCCGCCCAGGCCAAACGCAGTCAGCTCTAAGGACAAAGGAGCTTCGAACAACACGGTAGTTGACGCTTGGCCTGAACTCCCGAGGCTACGTGCACCTACGGAGCGGGAACAGACATCTACAGCAAGGGACACCTCGTCTGTTCCTGATAAATTGACGGACCAGGATCAACAAATTGTTGTTATGCTCAGCTCTCTAGTGAGTGCTCTTCGTGTTCTTCTGGACAAGCTGCAGACACCAACAGCTAGAAGTGTATTGCAAGTGCTGGATGCCATCAATCCCGTTCTCGCACGCCTTCAGAAGTCCAGTGCTTGAAAACTTATATAGCGGAACCATGGCTCGTCGACAACAGCAGCGATCGTTCCGGGATGGTGTCAGAAGCGCCTCCATATTCCAGTGGAATGCGAGAGGCCTGAGGTCATATTTCGGATTTCCAGCAGTTCGTGTTTGAAAACCACTTTCCTGTACTGGTCATCCGTGAACCGAATTTATCAACTACCTTTAGACTATCAGGATATGAACCTTTCGTTTCAACCACTGGTGCCCGAAGTAGTAAGGTTCTGGTTTACATTCGCAAGGACCTTACGTATTTCGCCCAGCCCGTACCTCCACACGACGATAACCAATATGTCTGTGTTACTGTGAAAAAGAAGAGGCTGTCTTTTACACTTATTGGCGTCTACCTTTCCCCAACAAGTCAATTCGATAGTAAAAGACTAAACGATCTTATGGCTGCGACTCACGGTCCTTGGATAATAACAGGGGATTTCAACGCTCACCACCAGATATGGGGAAGCCCCAGGATAAATTCAAGAGGCAGGTCACTCATATCCTTTGCATCAGGCCGCAACCTGCGTCTTCTAAATGACGGAAGCCCGACATTTCTGCGAGGAACAACGTACAGCAGCTGCCTAGACTTAACACTGGTGTCACGTTGCCTAACTTTGAGAGTGCAGTGGTTCACTGATATCGAAACCCATGGAAGTGATCATATTCCGACCTATGTGAGAATCGATGGACTAGAAGCTACATTACCCAGTATATCCCGCCAAATTGACTGGTCAGTCTTTGAAGATCTTGTGGAAGACGCATGCAAGATACCAATCGCACGCAGGCTAGAAGACATCATTGCAGACGCAATGTACGATTGTACGCGTAAGCTTCACATATTCATCAAAGCGTACAGAGTATGACATTGAATTGGAAAGACTTCGTGCACTACGTCGTCGAGCTGAAAGGAGGTACAGGCGCACGAAGTCAATTCTTGACCTCAGATTAGCTCGGCGAATGCAAAAGAAGATACAGCGCCGGATGGATAAGCTAGAAGATCAAAGATGGAAATGCTTTTGTGAGTCACTGGACCTCCGAAAGCCACTGTCCCGTGTGTGGCGTACCCTAAGGGGTCTTCGCTCATGTCCCCAGCAACGACACCCATTTAACGCCCTTGCTCTCCATCAAAACCGCGGTGAGATAGACGTTGCAGAAGAGTTTTGTGCGAAAGTCGCCGGCTGAATAGTTCTACTCCCTGACATGGTTTTAGGCGATATTCCTGGTCCACGAGATACAAGTATGGACGCTCCTTTTTCTATGGAAGAGTTAGAGGCTGCTATGGCGCTATGTAGGTGTTCGTCTTCGCCAGGGCCTGACGGAATCACATATAATGCTATGCGCCACCTACGTCGAGAAGCGCGACGAGAACTGCTCAACCTTTTTAATAGGTCATGGCATGATGGCGTCGTTCCACAGGAATGGAAACGCAGCCGCTTGGTACCGTTGGTAAAAGCAGGAAAGTCACCGCTAGAACTGTCATCATTTCGGCCTATAGTACTCGCCAGCTGCGTCGGAAAGCTCATGGAGTGCATGATGCCCATGCGTCTCGAATGGTATCTTGAACACCACAATATTTACCCTGACTCTATGGCGGGATTTCGATGAGGCCGTTCATCGATTGACAATGTCATCGATCTAGTGTCATCTGTTGAGCAATAAAAGTCTTGGAAACGATTATCAGTAGCACTCTTTCTTGACGTGAAAGGCGCCTACGACAACGTTTCCCATCAAACCATCCTAGACGCACTTTTGACATTGGAACTAGGAGGGCGAGTATTTCGATGGATCCTGGACTGGATCCTCGAACATTCCTGGAATGGTTTTAGGCGACATTCCTGGACTGCGTTGCGACTCACGCGTCCGTTATGAACGGACGCGTGAGTCGCAACGACACGGAACACAAAAGCGTTTATTACAAGAAGGACACTGCTTATATAGCTAAGACGGTGACAGGTATCAGCACACTTGGTGATAACAGAAGACAGGCACAAAACTGGCGCACGCTCTCTCGTTGCCCACTGACGTCACTTCGTGTGATTTCACAATCTATCACATCCCTTCCCCCTTAGTCATCGATGCCGTAACGTCGCACTGGGCGGCGTTGGCGAGTGGAACGCCTGAGAGGCTGCGGCGTCTCAGGCCCGACAGGTCCCAGGGTGGGGCCTGGTGTATCCGGGAGCGCAAAAGAGGGCGACGTTTCATGGCCTCCGGGCTCATCGTGCCATGCTCGGCGCACGTGGTCCCGGTGGCGTCGGTGCACAGTACCGTCTGCAGTCCGCAGCTCGTACATGACGTGGCCCAAACGTCGCAACACACGACCAGGAACCCACTCGGGGCCGGGCCGGAAGTTTCTCGCGTACACAGTATCACCCGGCAGGAACCCACGTTGTGGAGGCGGCAGCAGGCATCTTGCTTCGCTCTCGTCCCGTTGAAGGGTCGATATGGCCGTCCTGAAGTTCCGACCCAGCATGACTTCTGCAGGTGATTTGCCGGTTTCGGAGTGTGGCGTAGAGTGCTGTTTGAACAAAAAACGTGAAACCTTGCATTGTACGGTGCCCTGTCTCTGTTTCCGTAATGAACATTTCAGTTCTCGTACCATCCGCTCCGCCCTTCCGTTACTTGACGGGTGGTAAGGCGCGGTATACATATAGCGAATGCCATTTCGTTTAAGGAAATCTTGAGTTTCCCTGCTGGCAAAAGCGGTGCCATTATCAGACACAACCAGGTCGGGTAATCCATACACTGCGAACATCTTGCGGAATTTTTCAATTACCGCAACTAAGTGAACAGACGGCATAACTTCGACTTCAGCCCAGTTCGAGAGGGCGTCTACCGCCACCAGAAAATGCACGCCTTGGATCGGTCCTGCGAAATCCACGTGGATTCTACTCCAAGGTCGTTCTGGCTTAGCCCAGAAATGCGTTGGTGTCTTTGGTTCACTCGGTCTGTTTACCTGGCACGGCCTGCAGCATCTAACTAGCTCTTCTATCCTTCTGTCCATATGAGGCCACCACACATACGACCTAGCTATTGCCTTCATGGCCGTCACTCCCGGATGGTTAGCGTGCATAAGACTTAACACTTCTTTCTGCAATGCCTCAGGAATTAATACGCGGCTTCCCCAGAGCACACAGTCGCGATGCACGGACAACTCGTTTTGTCTCACCTCATACGCAGAGTACTCCGGGGCTACTCGATCGCGTGGCCAACCCTCCAGAATCCATTTCTTCACTTGGGACAGCTGGGGATCACTGCTGGTGTACGCTGCCACTTCTCGTGCGCTCACTGGAGGGTACTCCACAGCTTCCAGTAGGAGTATGTCACCCGGTACTTCAGTCTCCTGTCGGGTTAAGGGAGCCGGCAACCTACTCAGGCAATCTGCGTTTCCATGGTCCTGGGTTTTCCTGTAATCGAGCACGTATTCGTAGGCTGATAACATTAGAGTCCACCGTAACATGCGAGGCGAAAGAACCGCCGGAATCTGCGTTTTCCGCTGAAAGATTCCTAGCAAGGGCTTGTGATCCGTGAGAATAAGAAAATTTCGCCCACAAAGGTACTGGTGGAAATGTCGCACCCCAAAAACCACGGCAAGAGCTTCACGGTCGATCTGAGCATAATTACGCTCAGCCTTAGATAATGTTCGAGACGCATAGGCTACAGGCTGCTCATTTCCTTCGTTGTCGCGGTGAGACAAAACTGCCCCCACTCCCACAGATGACGCGTCGCATGACAACACTAATGGGGCATCAGGTATAAAATGCACCAGTAACGAGTTAGAGGTCAGCAACTTCTTCAGGCTCTCGAACGCTTCCCTGTGCTCTGAACTCGAGTTCCATGGTACGTTGTTATCCAACAACCGATACAATTTTTCAGCTACTTCTGTCCTGCCCTTCAAAAAACGATTATAGAAATTGATCATACCCAAAAAGGCTTGCAGTTCCTTTTTGTTCTTCGGAGCAGGAGCCTGGTGGATGGCCTCAACCTTTGCTTTCGAGGGGTAGATGCCCTTAGCGTCAATTCGATGCCCCAGAAACTCAAGGCTCTCCTTGAAAAATTCGCACTTCGCCGCTTGAACTCGGAGCCCGGTTTTGGACAATCGGCTGAGGACCTCGGCAAGCATCCGTTCATGTTCCTCGATAGACTCGCTGGCAATCAGGATATCATCCAGATATACCGCTACTTGCGGCATTCCGGCCAGCACCATGTCCATGGTTCTTTGGAACACCCCAGGGGCAACGGACACGCCGAACGGCAGCCGACAAACCCTGTACAGCCCTTGCACGGTATTTATCGTGAGCAACTCCGCCGTTTCTTCATCCACTAATAGTTGCTGATAAGCCTGCGTCAGGTCGAGTTTGGAAAAAACACGCCCCCTTCCTAATCGGGCAAACACTTCTTTGCTTGTGGGTAACGGGTATACATTACTTTTTACGGACTGGTTCACCGTGCTCCTATAATCTCCGCATATTCGTAGGGAGCCGTCCTTCTTTCGCACCACGACGATTGGCGTTGCCCAGTCTGAATATTGGGTGGGTTTTAGAATTCCCAGTTCCTCCAAGCGATTTAACTCAGCAACTACTTCCTCCTTCATGGCAAACGGAATGCTGCGGCACTTCAGGAACCGGGCTTGGGCGGCCTCCTTTAGTTCGATGTGGATGCGTGGCAGATTTGCGCCTGGAAATGTTTCACTGAACACGTCTGCGAATTTTTCCATTATCGCTTGAGGTCCGACCTTTATGTTATGAAGACCTGTTAGGCTGATTCCCAATGGCTGGAACCAATTTCGGCCCAGTAGAGCGTTCCCGTCGTTCTTCAGTACTAGTAGCGGCAGCTGAAATTTTCGGTCTTTGAACTTCACGGGCACAGACGCTTTTCCCAGCACGTCCAGACCTTCCTTTGTCCAGGTCACCAGTTGCGTGTCGCACTTGTCCAGCTTGATCCGCTTCGCCACTTGCCGCTTCCGAAATTCGTTCATACTGATAATCGACCTGGCCGCTCCAGAATCTACTTCCATCGGCACGATTTCATTTCCGATCTCTACAGTGATGACGTACTTTGGCGTCCCGCTTTTTAATTGGCTGATACTGAATAAATCGTCGTACTCGCTCTTCGCTGCTTTTTTGTTATCCTCGAGCTGCGCTTCCACCTCCGCTGGCTTTTTTCGGCATGCTTTGGCTAAATGCCCCTTTCCGCCGCAGTTGAAACACACCGAATCTTTGTATCTGCAACGCCATCCTGGATGCGCTCCCAAACAGCGGAAACAAACCCTCTGCCTCTCTGGTTGCTTCTTGTTGGCTTCCATTTCTACTTTCGACGTTAACTCTTGCTGGAATTCGGGCTCCTGTGCGTTGCTCCGAATTACTTTTTGCTGCTTGACAGCTGCTTCTGCCGTGATTGCCAATTCATATGCCGTCTCGAACGTCTGATTTTTTTCCGCCAACAATCGTTGTTGAACCACATTGTCCGAGATTCCAAAAACCAACCGGTCGCGCAACATTTCCTCTAATGGAAATTTTGTTCCGCCAAATCCACAGTTGTCGGATAACTTGCGCAGAGCAGTGACATAGTCGGCTACGCCCTCCCCTTCTTGCTGGTCTCGTTTAGAAAAGACGTACCTCGCGTATAGTTCAGATGGCTTCGGGTTGACGTGCTTCTTTACTGCATCAACGATGACTTGGTAGTCCACGTTTGGCGGTCGCGACGGCTTCACGAGAGTGGCTATGAGGGAGTACGTCTCTGGGCCACAGCAGCTGAGCAACACCGCTCGCTTGTCCTCATCCGTTGTGAGCTTGCTCGCTGCACAATACAACTCAATGCGCTCGACATACTCCACCCACGACGAGTTTTCACTGAGGTTGAACTCTCGAATGCGACTACCGGCTGCCATGCTGCCGGAAAACCCTGGCCCACGCACGGGTTAGACCGTGCCTCGTCGCCACTGTTATGAACGGACGCGTGAGTCGCAACGACACGGAACACAAAAGCGTTTATTACAAGAAGGACACTGCTTATATAGCTAAGACGGTGACAGGTATCAGCACACTTGGTGATAACAGAAGACAGGCACAAAACTGGCGCACGCTCTCTCGTTGCCCACTGACGTCACTTCGTGTGATTTCACAATCTATCACACAATTCTTGACCTCTTGACCACAATTCTTGAGCTCGGCGAATGCAAAAGAAGATACAGCGCCGGATGGATAAGCTAGAAGATCAAAGATGGAAATGCTTTTGTGAGTCACTGGACCTCCGAAAGCCACTGTCCCGTGTGTGGCGTACCCTAAGGGGTCTTCGCTCATGTCCCCAGCAACGACACCCATTTAATGCCCTTGCTCTCCATCAAAACCGCGGTGAGATAGACGTTGCAGAAGAGTTTTGTGCGAAAGTCGCCGGCGGAATAGTTCTACTCCCTGACATGGTTTTAGGCGATATTCCTGGTCCACGAGATACAAGTATGGACGCTCCTTTTTCTATGGAAGAGTTAGAGGCTGCTATGGTGCTATGTAGGTGTTCGTCTTCGCCAGGGCCTGACGGAATCACATATAATGCTATGCGCCACCTACGTCGAGAAGCGCGACGAGAACTGCTCAACCTTTTTAATAGGTCATGGCATGATGGCGTCGTTCCACAGGAATGGAAACGCAGCCGCTTGGTACCGTTGGTAAAAGCAGGAAAGTCACCGCTAGAACTGTCATCATTTCGACCTATAGTACTCGCCAGCTGCGTCGGAAAGCTCATGGAGTGCATGATGCCCATGCGTCTCGAATGGTATCTTGAACACCACAATATTTACCCTGACTCTATGGCGGGATTTCGACGAGGCCGTTCATCGATTGACAATGTCATCGATCTAGTGTCATCTGTTGAGCAATAAAAGTCTTGGAAACGATTATCAGTAGCACTCTTTCTTGACGTGAAAGGCGCCTACGACAACGTTTCCCATCAAACCATCCTAGACGCACTTTTGACATTGGAACTAGGAGGGCGAGTATTTCGATGGATCCAAAGCTACTTGACACAAAGGTCCTTGTTTGTACGCACAGAAGATGGTCCGACTACTGAGCACTACACATGCCCTGGCGTTCCTCAAGGCGGTGTTCTAAGCCCTATTCTATTTAACATCACACTTCTTGGGCTGGCCGATTCCCTACCGGAAACAGTGAGTGTCTCCATCTACGCCGACGACATCTGCATCTGGGCATCAGCGGTGACTCACCCACAGGTTCGTGCAAGGTTACAGAAGGCAGCAACACAGGCAACTGGCTATCTTTGCACACAAGGCCTAACCATCTCGATAAAAAAATGTGCGTTAGTCGCTTTTACGCGAAAAGCAATGTCTGGTTATCCAGTGTGCATCAATGGCCAGCGTATCTCCTACAAGAGAAATCATCGGTTTTTGGGTGTCTTTGTTGACCGAGATCTCTCCTGGAGCCGTCAGGTTGCCCACTTGAAGAAGAAGCTCACATATATGGTTCACGTTTTCAAATTCATCGCCGGTAAAACGTGGGGATCATCAGTGAGCTCTATGCTACAGTTGTACCGAGCACTTTTTAGCGGCTTCCTACGCTATAGCTCTCCCGTGCTTGCTAAAACATGCAAATCAAATCTTCGAGCCCTTCAGAGCGTGCAAGCACAGGCATTACGTGTTTGCCTCGGCCTTCCGCGGAGCGCCTCAACAGCAGGAACAGTTATCACGGCTCAAGACCATCCGATCACGACTTACATGACCATCGACACGCTTAGGGCCCATATTCGCCACGTTTCACGGATGCAATCAAGCTCTCTTGCCTCCCTGCCAGAACGACGACCACAGGCGTCATTCTCCAACGTGGTCAGCATTCATAGTGCCTCCCTAGCATCGGGGTTCACACCCTCGACACGTTCACCGTCAGCGTTGTGGACGTCCTGAAGTGCGCCTTTACGTTCCAGGAATAAGAAAAAAGACGGACCTGCCTACTTTGGCCTTGAAGCAAGCAGCTCTCGATTGCTTGCACTCTTTCTACTCTGACCGAATCCACATATATACGGATGGCTCTTCCACTCAGACCAGCTCCACCGGCGCAGTGGTTATACCATCACGATCAATGAGCATCACATACAAGACTTCTTACGTGACATCATGGACCGCTTCGGAGCTTGTTGCCCTCCGAGGTGCCATTGATTATATTAACAACCAACCGGCTAATCGGTGGGTAATCTTATGTGATTCAAAGGCGGCCCTACAATGTCTTTTGTCAGCTCTCCGTCGCGGGTCCTGAGAACAACTCGTCTCAGAGATACGAGAAATGCACCACCATACGATCGCAAAAGGACATGACGTCGTGTTTCAGTGGCTGCCGAGTCATTGCGGTATCACCGGCAACGACATCGCCGACGAAGCTGCTAGGAAAGCACACGAAGGAGCAAATCTTGTTTCTGTACCTTTATCGAGGACTGACGCAGCCCAACACCTAAGCAAGCTAGCGCAAACTATGACATTGGAGAAGTGGCATACAACTGAATTCGCACAGCATCGGTTGCATTCTCTCGACCCATCTATGCAGCTGCGGCTGTTGCCTGGATTTCCTCGAAATGAGGAAACAATGCTGTGCCGCTTACGCTTGGGTGTTGCATTCACCAATGCTTACACGTGTTTGATTGGAATGGCTGATAGCGCCGAGTGTAATGCCTGTGGTGTCGATGAGACTATAGAACACCTACTATGCTACTGTCCATCTTTTCAAAACGAAAGACATGGCCTATGCAACGTTCTCAATAGGCTACATAGAAGACCGTTCACTTTGAGGAAGATCTTGGGACCATGGCCTCGAATATCACAGCTGCAAAAGGCCACAAAAGCACTGCTGCGATTTTTAAAAACTACAGGACTGAGTGACCGTCTATGACCCGGACTGATTGATCATCAGTGATAGAACAGAGATCTGTTGCTACGTTGGCGATATCAGCAGTGGACTTTCTATTCTTCTCTTAATCTCTCTCTCCCCTTTTCCTTCCCCCAGTGTAGGGTAGCCAACTGGGCTCAGTCCTGGTTAACCTCCCTGCCTTTCATTAAATCATTTTCTCTCTCTCTTAGGCGGGCCATGGCGTAATACGATGTGTATGACGAAAAACTGAGCCTCTTCAATGGCGGTTGCTTTTGTGATAGAAGTATGGGTGTACCGTGTGAGATGATCGGTTGCTACCACAGTCTACTGCTTTCCTGTGCACGAAACAGGAAATGGCCCAAGTAAATCTACTCATATCTATTAAAATGGTACTGGCTGGTGGCTGTATCGGTTGCAGAAGGCCTGCTGGTTTGAGTGGCGGCGTTTTGTGCCTTTGAAAATCTCGGCACGGTTTGACATAGTGATGGTATAAATTCATCATCTTCGGCCAGTGATATTTTTGGCGTATTCTTGCCATATTCCTACTAACGCCTAAGTGACCAACTGAAGGATCATCATGGCAAGCTTCAAAGATCTCAGCTCGTAGCGATGATGGTACGAGAAGTAGAAACGTCTCACCACTGGACTCGAAGTTTCTATTGTAGAGGACGTTGTTCTTGAGAACATACGAACACAATCCACGGACAAGAACTAGAGGAACTTTCACAAACTGACTCTGCAGGTGCTGGCTGAGCAGGAGTAATTCCGGATCAGTCAACTGATGATGAGCCATTTCGGACGTGTTCACAGCCCCAAGAAACGGGAAATCTTGCTCGTATTCAGCAGAGGTCGATTACATCGGTGCGCGTGATAAGAAATCAGCATCATTGTGCTTGAGAGCGGACTTGTAAACGACCGTGATGTCATATTCCTGTAGACGCAAGCTCCACCTAGCAAGTGTTCCAGAAGGGTCCTTGAGGTTCGCAAGCCATAATGATGGTCGCTGATGGCTCGAAACGGTCTGCCGTACAAGTATGACCGGAACTTGCTGATGGTCTATATAACCGCCAGGCATTTATTTTCTGTAGCTGAGTAATTTGTCTCGGTTTTCGATAGAGTACGGCTTGCGTACGCAATGAATTTTTCTTCTCCATTCTGCCACTGAATAAGTATGGCGCCGAGACCAGCGTTACTCACGTCGGTGTGGATGTCTGTTTCGGCATCTTCATCAAAATGGGCAAGTATGGGAGGACTCTGCAAACGTCGTCGTTGCTCAGAAAAGGTGTCTTCTTGTTCTTTCTGTCACACGAAAGGGACATCTTTTGTTAGCCGCGTGAGTGGTACGGCAATTTTAGAAAAGTTTTCTACGGAGTGCCTGTAGTAGGCGCAGATTTCCAGGAAGCACCTGATAGTTTTTTTGTCTCTTGACTTAGGAAACTTTTCTACTGCCATGATCTTCTCGGGATCTGGGCGGACGCCTTCAGCACTGACAATGTGTCCGAAAAAGCGGAGCTCGCGAAAGCCGGAGTGGCATTTTTCGGGTTTTATGGTCAATCCCGTGGTGAGAGAGAATAAACTTTATTGCACGAAGAGTGGTTGGTGTGGTTATTCTTGGGTGGAGCCTTCTTGTAGAGCCTCACTGGCCGCGGCGGCTCGCCGGGCCAGGTCCAGGGTCGCCAGTTGGCTTCCCAGTGCCAGCTTGGAAAGTCGTGCCTCCCAAGACCACGTTGTGAGTGTCTGTGATGAGCTCACCAGCCTGGATACTGCCTCGGCTGGGCGTTCCGTACACTGGCATGTAATGTGTGTCAGTGTGGCTGTATGGTCGTTGCACCAGGGGCATACACTGGTTGTGTATACCTCTGGAAACATTGCATGCAACCTTGATATGTGCGGGTAAGTGTTGGTTTGAAGGCGCTGCCAGTCCCTGGCTTGTTGGCTGCTTAACTTGGGATGTGGAGGAGCGTACTTCCGTCTGGTCAGGCGTTGGTCCTCCAAAATCTGCCTGCTCGTGATGGGATCGTCATGGTGGTTTGTGAGGGGCCTCGAACAGTCTTCTGTGGCTCGGCCAGCAAGTCCGTGAGCTACACAGTCGGCCTCCTCGTTGCCTTCGAGGCCTGTGTGCCCTGGGAACCAGACGATCCCATGGTCCTCAGTCAGCGTGGGGCCCAGGATATCGGTGACGCACCTGGGAAGTGTGCCTCTAATATATAACCGACAGGCGGCCTGTGAATCCGTCAGGATATATGCGGAGCGACCTCTTCGTTCTGCTTCTTTGATTGCGAGGGCTATGGCTGCTGCCTCTGCGGTGGCGCTTGATCTGGTGCGTATAGATGCGCAGGCCAACACTTTCTTTTGTTTAACTACTGCCGTTGCGTATGCCGGTTTTCTGGGGCCTTGTGGTGTTGTGGAGTAAAGGCTAGCGTCGGTGAAGTAAGTATCATGATCGTTCCTTCTCTGGAGGAGTTTTCGTGCTCGTGCTTGCCGGCGCTTTTGGTTGTATAGCGGATGCATGTTCTTGGGAACCGGTTCCACGATGATGCGAGCTCGTAGGTGCATCGGTAAGATGACTGTGTCGTCTCCGCAGTATTGGGGGGTGAGCGGGTATCCCAGTCCTTGCAGTTGTTTTCTGCCCTGTTGTGTGGTGTTGAGTCGTTCTCTTTGTGCGATTAGCGTTGCGGCTGCCAGTTCTTCATATGTGTTATTTATGCCTATCGACATGAGCCTGTCTGTGCTCGTGCAATTCGGAAGTTGGAGTGGAGCTTTGTATTCGATTCTTATGAGCTTGTCGATGTTTTCTATTTCGGTCTTGCGTGTAGCATGGAAGGGCAGAGCGAAGGTGATTCGGGTGAGGACGAATGCCTGTACGAGGCGTAATGTCTCGCCTTCTGTCATCCCATCTTCTTGCTATTCTAGCTATGAGGGTTGTAATACTTTTTACGGTGTGTTTGAGTTTGTCTATTGCCGTCTTTACGCTGTTATTTTCTTGTATGTGCATGCCCAGGATTCGTGCTACCGGGGTTCTGTTGCGGTAGGAATGGCATCCAGAACTGCCCTCAGTCGCTGCACGTGCTGATCGAATGTGGTGGAGAAGACCACCACATCATCGAGGTAGACGAGGCATGACTGCCATTTCAGTCTGGAGAGAACAGGGTCCATCATCCACTGGAAGGTGGCGGGCGCAGAACACAGACCAAATGGAAGCACGTTAAACTGGTATAGACCATCCGGCGTCAGAAATGCCGTTTTTTCGCGATCTCGCTCGTCGAATTTTATCTTCTAGTACCCGCTTTTGAGATCCAAAGAAGAGAAGGAGTGAGCATTGCATAGTTTGTACAAGGTGCCGTCGATGCGTGGGAGTGGATAAACATCCCGCTTCGTGACGGGGTTGAGTTTCCTGTAATCAACACAAAAGCGTAGTGTGTTATACTTCTTTTTCACCAGAACTACCGGAGATGCCCACGGGCTATTGGATGGCTGTATTACGTCGTCCATGATCATTTACTGTACCCGACTTCTCATCGCTTCCCTTTCTTTTGGAGCAACTCGGTACGGGTGTTGGCGCACTGGTCTTACGGGTTCTTCGACCACGATGTGGTGCTTTGCAACGGGAGTGCGATGGACTTCCGATGAAGTAGAGATGCATTCAGCAAACTCTTTGACCAAGCTCACAATCGTATGTCCTTGTGGTGATGACAGCTCTCAGTCAATATCGATATATGCAAGGACACTGTCTAAAGCCACAGAGGCTTGTGACAGTGCATCGTGAGTCAATACATCCATAACTTGTGCATAGTCATGAAGAGATGCTACGGCTGTTCCCTTCGCCACGTCTAGTGCCTCATTGCCAAAGTTAGTCAAGGGGACAGCCGCACATCCGTTACGCAGGTGAACAAGACCCCTTGCCACGCATATTTTTTTTTTCCAGTAGTAGCCCGATAGTTCAGTCTACAAGTCCCTCATAGTTTTGAAATGCGTCACTCCTCACAATGACAGACACACTGCGCCTTGCCGGCACGGTCAAGTGTTGATCCACAATACGCAGAGAGGCAACATGTGGTTGTTCTACATCAGAAAAGGCGACAGCATTTTCCGTAGAAAACAACATGCGGGATTCTTGCAAGTCGATTATTGCGCCATTTGCTTGTAAAAAGTCCATGCCCAGGATCAGATCACGCGAACACTCGGGGAGAACAATAAAGCTGCTGACGTACATAAAGCCTCTAATTCCGATTCTTGCTGTGCACATTCCTACGGGCTCGATTAAGTGTCCCCCGGCTGTATGTATCAGAGATCCGGTCCAATGGGTCAAGACCTTTTTCAATTTTCTGGTGAGTACACTACTAATAACCGAATGGTCCGCACCAGTGTCTATCAACGCAGTCACTTCGAAGTCGTCAATGATGACACGCAACTCAGAAGTAACGTCGCCATCACTGCATTTGTTTGTCGCTGCGTCACTGTCGTCGTCCCGTCGGGTTAGCAATAGAGGGCCTTCGGTTTTCTGGGCGTCCGCGGCCTTGCCTCACAGGCTCTAGTTTTCCCGTCGTGGACTTTGTGAGTGACGCCTCGGTGAAAGGGAGGATGGACGCGGACTCGGCGACCGATAACGCATAGGCGCTGCCGATCGAGGCTCATGTTGCTGGGGGTACGGAATACTTTGGCGCGTCGATAAAAATGCTTCTATGCCGTAAGGGCGCTCACCGTTTCGAGGGCAAGACGCATTCACAGAGAAGCCACGCAATCCCACTCGGTGATACTGACATTTACGATACAAGTGACCAGCCTCTCCACAGTGGTAGCAGAGGGGACGCCGGTCTGCAGTACGCCATACATCGCTTTTACGTGGTCTTCCTTCCGGCATGGGCGGCATACTGCAAGGAAGCATCTGGTGCATAGCGGTATTTCGGGCAGAGTCAGTGCGTTCAATGTCGTGCCGTGAAACTTGGGCGTATGACATCCGCGGCTGTCGCTCCGGTTGTGTTGGAGGCTGTCGCTCCGGTTGTGCTGGAGGCCGTACCTGAGGCTCTGGTTCACAAATTAGTTGCCGCGCTTCTTCGCGTACGACATCTGCAAGTGAGGACACCGTAGGAGGGCTTTGAACCAGTTACAATTTCTGCAGGTCTTCCCTAACGACAGGTCTCACCATTTCACTTAGGGCGTTGATGTTGTTGAGGAGGGCACCTGACCCAACTTCAAATGATGCGACGCTTGCATCTCTGTTGTACTCCCTTGCACGCTGCTGCAGCGTCTTCTCCATCGTCGTCGCTTCTGACCGGAATTCGGCTACAGTGAAGGGCTGATTACGAACCAGGCCGGCAAAGAGCTCCTGTTTCGCACCGCGCATTAGGTGCCGCAATTTATTGTCTTCGAGCATGTTTGGGTCGGCTCGGTGGAAGAGGTGGGACATGTCTTCAATGTAAATGGTCACACTTTCATTGTTTCGTTGGTTTCTTGCCTGAAGAGCAGCTTTTCCTCTCACTGCGACCCGTGCTCGGGTAAGTAGCGTGCAGCTCTCGTCGGAAATCATCCCACGATGAGAACGACGCTTCGTGGCTTTGAAACCACGTGCGTGGAGATTTCTCCAGCGCAAACGACACGTAACGGAGTTTCCTTGTTTCATCCCAGTCGTTACATCTGGCGACATGCTCAAAGTTTTCGAGCCAGTCCTCGGTATCATCGAATGTGTCTCCGTGAAAGGATTCTGGCGTCCGGGGTGAGTCTACGACAACGTGAGGTGGGGTCACTTGAGTAGCCATCGCACTGGCGCCTAGGCTGACCGCCGTGGCTGCCCTTGGTGAATAGGCGAGAGGACCAAACTCGGGGGGCTCACCTCGTATGCGGCGAATTGTGCGTTGGTGGACAGACGTTAATTCCGTGGCTGCAAACTTCGCGGATCCAGGCTACCTTCACAGACGTGTGTGGAGCTTGGAATCATACCCCGCACCTCCACCAGAAATGCAACCAACAGTTATGACAAACGTTTCTAAGAAAGCTGATTTATTCTGGGCGAAACTGTGCCTGTGAGCTCAAGAGACTCAACACTCAAGATAAACGCCTTCGGGCGTCACTTCTTCAAACGTCGTTCTCTTTTTCGTCACCTTCTGTCACTTGCCATTCATTCCATTTTCTAGCACGAGCCATCAGTCTGTGAGCACGTGGTGTGGGCACGGGCGGCGCAGCGTTGCCTTGCGGTGCCCTGCTTGACGCTTGTAGTGTGGCGGTTCTTTCGGACACAGCTAGGATGCGGTGGGCGTCTTATCGTTCTCGTTATGCTGGCGGCAATATTTTCAACCATCAACAGTGTTTCACCGTACCTAGAAGGTTCACAACCGCTTTAAATTATCTGTATTTATTTTGTGGCATATTTGCTACGCATACAGTTTGGCTTAAACAGTAGTGAGTACCCACGAGTGCTGTAGGTAGATTGCACGAAGCTATATGGAAAGTTTAATATACCGAAGCTGTAGGCGCTTTTATTTTGTTTTGCTTTATTTTACTATCTCATTTAGGAGTTCAAGAACAGCAAAGAAAGTAAGGACTAGAGTGTTACTATTGAGGGGCTGGATCGGTAATTTACAAAACATGTGGCTTCCTACAGGTTAAGTCCATTGCAATCACATTTTGTTCATTCCGGCACTCCAGGAGCTCTTCCTCGCTCAGGCCGAAGATATCATCACAAATACCTCATTTGCTTGTGTTCAGGGATCGTTTCATAGTGATCGGCACATTACTAAATGCTATGAGCTTGGAGAGTTTATCGTGCTGTTGAATGCCGCGGATCTGACGGAGGAGGTCGTCGATTCTCATTATCGTCACTTCGTGGCCAACACCTAGTCTGTCAGTGAGACATTTAGCCGCAGTGAAAGGTGAAATAGTTCTGATGGTCTTTTCTGGATCTTGATGGTCTTCTGGATCTTTCTGGAAACAGCTCTGATAGCGTGCACGCAACAATGGTTGCTTGTGTACTGTCAAATATTCATATGCTGCGGCCTAAAGCTCACAGTACGGTGCGAAAACGCGCTCGCAGCGAAAGCGAAACATGATGCGCGGAAATGCAGGCAGAAGCGCAGTCGGTGGCTGTGAACCCGTGCGATTGCTGCATTGAGGCTTCATTCTGTTCGAAAAAACAATTAAATCAGAGCACGGCATAAACGTTGACAAGGATACAAAAGCTCTTTGACACTTAAGATAAATTTCGTACCATATTTATTTTTTTTGTCAGCAGCTTTCGCGTGCACAGCAATGGAGATTTATATTGTGCGATACGCCGTTGAAAGGTTGGGTTACCCAGCTGAGACCCACTTGTGGGATTAATTTTGCTACGTGGAGTCTGCTCCCACGGCCTCGGATGTAGAAGTTTGCATGCGTGGCTTTTGTGCGTGGACTACCAGTAAATTATGCTCCTTGACCGGTCTCCCGCAACGGCGCTTCGAGAGATCTTTCAGGATATCTTCTGTGAACTTGCGCAGCTCTGCCTTTTCATCTTCGATCAGCAGCTGGTAAACGGGATTCACAATGGTGTAGAAATCTGCAAATAGAGAAGGTGCATGGTATATTTAACTCCACACCAAGGGGTCCTGCCTGAGTTGTGCTCAGTTATACCATAGTCGTCTGTATTAGACATGCCAGGTGTACTTGACCTCTCTGTTTATTTTACACAGAAATGTGCCTTTCACAAAAACACAGAATATGTAGGAAACCTGCTGAACACACACGTTAAGTGGGCGCGTATGAACTGTCTGCCTCACTTGTTGTGCTTGGGAATTTCGCTAAACTATGTTTGCATCAGTACGCGTGTTTAAACTGGTCTGGATTGCAATGAGAATAATCTGATTTTTAAAAGGCGCGAAGGAGGGTGATACAGTTCTAGTGACTATCAGTGATACTTGAAATGCAATACAGCACCAAATTCTAATTCTGCCGGCAAAATTAGTCCCTGCTAAGCTTCATTCGGACGCGTAACGTCACCTAGATTCAAACTCCTCAGGAGACCTGCTGAACTGTCATGAGGTCATGAGCACGCGTTATTGTAACAGGAACAAAAACGTCATCCGATAGTTCGCGGAGGAATGTGTGGCCGGGCGAGATTTTGTGAGTGCTTTCGAGAACCACAAGTGCATAATAACCCTTTAAACGCCGTTGGAATGGAAGATTGATGAGGTGAACGAAGTTATAATGGTGGACTTCAGTTACACCTGCAATACGCTGCTTCATTAGGGTGAGGGCGTTCTTTGAAATTCGAGAGTAAAGTCTTGCGTTTACTTAGGAATAATCTATGCAAATCTTATGAGACACCAGCGGCATCAATAAACAGAATAATATATTGCCCTGCGATGTCGAGCTACGCAGCCGATTCTCGCCTATGCCTGCAAATATACTAACTTCATTTCAAAATCCACTGCTGCCCGTCACTCCGGTTCCGTTTGCTATATAACCAGGCTGTTCATGATCACCCTACAAGCATGATCTCTCGTGCTTGTAACTGTAATACTCGGCCTTCTGATTTTTAAAGGAAAAACTTTACTGGCCTAGTCTAGCGAGTTTTGCCGCGCATGACAGTATGACCTTGAAGGGAAGAAGTGATACCACGTGACTCACCGCAGCTGCAACCGCGCGCCGCCACCGCCTCGCCAGCTGTGCCCACGTGACTAACCACGTGACTCACCGATCGCTTGAAAGGGAGACGGCGCGGACGGCGCCGCTCCATAGAGAAAGGAATTCAACAAGAGCGAAAACTCCCATAGAGCCCAGCGGCCGAATTGACTGCAGCGCGCCAAGCGGTCGGCATCAATACCTGAACCACATTTCCGATTTCAGGTTTTGGGCGCGCGCGTTTGAACGCTAGCTGGCACGCGTTAAGCCGGCTGCGCCCATGGAAGATTTTTTATTGCTCAACCGCGTGTGGTCTTGGTACGGAATCAATCTTTACAAGCCCCATTGAATATGTGCCACGTGCAATTTCACAAAGTGGACGCAAGACGCCTTGTGAAATGAGGAAAAGTTTATTTTGCTCTATATGAATGCTCGTTCCGGGCTTTTTGTGCATTCATCCAACGTTAAGGCCCCAATAAGCAGCAGGTCTCGTACGAAGCTCCACCGGACGGCATCAGCTGAAAAAAAGTAAATTACCAGCATGTGTAATTTTGGTATTTAGACATAGGAATACTGCGTGTAGAGGCGAAACGTGTGAAAGCGGTGAATGGGCGGCATTGCAAACAAAAGGAATTCGCTTTTACATACATGGCGCAGAAAATACCCGACTCATCCTAAACAATACCATAAAACACAAAAACATCTGATTTCCAAGCATTCCCCCATTCCCGGGCATTATTTCCTGCACTTTAACAGCACAAATACACGGGCGACTTCGTGCTTCCTAAACTTGAACTCAGGCGACGCGATGGTGCGCTACGTATACACAGAGATGGACGCAACAGAGGCTCCTAGCCGGACCATGATAGACGCTCGCAGAATGCCTTCTACTCGCACTCAAGACAAATGCGTGGGTGCAAAGCCTGCTTTCAGTCCTTTAGAAGACAGAATTTCGAATTACAAGTTTCTGATTGTTATGTTCCTCGGCGTTATCTACTGCGCGTTCTGTGGGCGCACGCGACACACTCCCATGTTATCACTCTTGGCAATCGCTCATCGCGTTTTCGACAAGCGTGAGTACCGAAAGATGGTATGTGTTGTTGCGGGGCCACAAAAAACGTCCCGAACTTGTCCCACTTAAAGCCCCTTTATTTATAAAAGTAGCATTCTAGATCTTGCCGCCAACCCCGCCTTCCTCCTCGCCTCTCTTAGCCGCCTCCTGTCGCCCCAGCCTCCTCCGCTCCCCCATTGGCCACTAAAGTTCGCGTCGCGCTTTTGTATATTTTTTTCACGCGCTCCGACGCCATTCTCGGGCCTGTGCGACGAAAGTGCTTACGCACAAACCGATCAACGTGTTAGGGACAAAACTTCGTTGTGTGGCATGCTGCTGCGCCTTATTGCGCAACCGACAAGGCGAGGGCAAAAGGCTCACCGGCGTCGTGCGCAGCGCCCTGTGCGGCCAGCGTACCTCAAAAGTGCCTCCTAAAAGTAACGAAATTACTTTTCTGTAATGTCTGGTGTCAGAGAAAGCGGCACAAACCTCTCCGAGTAAGATGCACTACACTACGCCTCAGGGCCGAGTTGTTCTCGCTAACTGCGTTACAGTGCACTGTGCGGCCATTGTGCCCCAAAAGTACGGAAATAAGTTACAATAATCCCCAAGGAAGCGTTGGAAACATGTCCCAGCACGATTCATTAACTCAAATGACCTGCGCCAGGACGGCCGAGCTGTTTTTCGCTAACTGCGTCATAAGTCTCGGTCCGGTGCCGAAAGCCTATATGCGTCGCAGACTGTCAAACAAAATTTCTCACCTTGCCGTAGTCCAATAGTGCAGTGGTGCCATGTCCAAGTGCAGAAGGAACGCAAGAATGCGCCGGGAGCCCAAGAAACCAGGCTATATATATAAAAAAACTGCGACTAACGCAGACCCCTTGACAGGACCTCCGAGGTATGGGAATGGGAAGACAGAATGACCAGGTTCAACGACATCACCAACCATTACAAGATGCAAAGATGCACTTGTCCACCACCCCATCCGTAACTCAATAGATCACAAGCGGTCCAGTGGCGACAACTACAAACCAAATCATACAAGAGTCCGACACTAATGCACGCTATTTATCCAGAACTATAAACAACAGATAGATGCAAAGTTTGTGGCACCAGAGCCACGCTAGAAAACATGCTATGGGAATGCCAGGGTAATACACGGTAATGAGAGCGAGACCTCCACCGACAGCCTTCGCGCGCGATGGCAGGCCGCGCTGCTCAGCTCGAACCTGGAAGACCAATTCTGGGCAGTCCAGCGGGCCAAGAAAGCCGCCTGCAGACAAGAACTCTTGGCCGTAACCTCGGCGGGTGCCCAAACCCACTAACTCACCGGACACGAATCGTTCTGATTGGAAATAAAGTTTTCTCACTCACTCACTCTTTCGTCATTGCGACCGCATACTATACATATGTATACATGCTATACTATACTATACTATACATATACTATACATATACTATACTATACATATACTATACATATGCTCAGTGAACCGCCATGCCTAAAAATGCCAATTGCGTCACGAACATGTGAACAGTTTGACCGTCGCATTTTTGGCACGTCTAAAGACCAAGCGGTTAAGAAACGCCGGTGAAGAGAGTCGTGCGCAATCTTGCGTCACCCGGCCACTTGCATTCGATGCGCACGATGCCGCCTGCTCAGACATGTCGCATTCACACACTCCGTGTCACGCTATCTTTGCAGCAATAAAAAAACAACACAAAAAAAACATTGAGGAACGCTTCACTCCGTGAAGGTGGATGGCCAGCGAAGCTGTAGAACATTACGCAGGGTTAGACAAGGGTACATGCATTTATTTTCACCATTTTGGTAATGGTAGTGATGATAACTTTGTGGTTAATGTTATATGCACTGGTTGGTTCGGTTACAACCTTAGACAGATTATTGGCCAAAGTTAAATCCATACACGGCCGTTCTTGAGTAGTTGAGTGACTTGGATTGGTGCGGCACTTCAAACCAAACTCTTCTAGCTCAAACTGAGTGAACCATTTCTCGTATGGTTTTTAAGTGCCCTCATTGATGTCTCCAATGATGATCTCAGGGGCACTGTCATCACGGCTAACCTATGCTAAGTGCCTGGTCATGAAGTTCTCAATGTCACACTAGCGTGTGCCTGGAGATATGTACAGAGTGGATATCACAATTCCGCCTTTTGTTTGTACAGCACAGGCATCCTCACAGTCGGTGGCATTGTCGTCTTGCGAATCAAGGGTGTATGGTCTTACACACATTTTAACCCGATAGCGTTAAGGACCCCGTTTCACAGAAAATTTGGCGCCGGCGTCGGCGTAAGCGCCGGCGTCCGTGGCCTAGCAAAACGTCCCGAACCACCCCGACTACGCAGGCCCTCCGCATGGCGCAGAGGCGTTAGTGAACTAATTGAATTTCTCAAAGTAAAATACGTCAGAAAAATTGTAATGCACGATTTAACCACAACCTACAGGCATGAAAAAGAGTCGGATTGTAATTTGAACATACAAGAAAACATAATTTTGTTACGAGTAAACTGAAACACAAACCCCTTTTCCCGCATTTCTACCATACCAAGAGCGGCGCGCCCGGGTAGGTTAGTTGCAGAAACACCATCCAGATGGCGGTCGCCTTCTCGGCAGCGTAAAACGTCAGCGGCGCGCAGAGGCGAAGGTGGAGATAAAAGAAAGCTGCAGTTGCCGGGACGCTTGGCAAGCATTCAGGGATCTTTGAATGCTATCGCGTTCCATGCACTCTCAAATGTGAAGCTTAAGGGTCCTCAAAATTTTTGTCCTTTGCGTGTATGGCAATGCCTTCTGCTCGTGAGTCCATGTGCTGTTCACAAATAATTCCAGTATACCCATCGACTTCAAGCAATGCATCTTTGCTTACTTATTTAAATTATTATGATTTATTAACATTATTAGGGGTGGAGTGCTTTAAGCCTGCTTCACCTCCGCCACGGGCGGGCCAGGACCTGTATTGCACTATCTGCGGCATCGGTCCACGCTCTACCCCCCCTTTTTTTTGGCGCACAAACACTAAAAATACATGGAAAACTACCCGTATACAACTTCACTGCAAAAAAGAAAAGAAAAAACAGGAAAAAAGAAGAAAAAACAGCTAAGAAGACCTATCGTGCAAGAGGATAAAACTGTGAGGAGTTAATATTGCGTAAACGCTCATGAAGACTGCGAACTTTTGTTAGCGATTCACCTTTGCACACTTTACTGGCAGCGACAACTATGTAAAGTGCTGTCAGGCTTTCTAGCGCCTAGATTGTATCAATCCGCTCTGCTACGCCTTAGTCTCGGAGTGATCGTGGGTCGTGTGTGTGCCACGATGCCGGCTTCTCAACCGAAGGTAGGCAGTTTCTTTCTGCCAGCACCAAAACGCTTAAGTGCAAGAAGCGAAACTCTACATATCACACCTGTACGTGTTCACACTTCCTGAGCGCACGTGGAAGCTTTATTGCTTTATTCGCTTCATCATTTTTCGTTGTTCGCGGTAGGTGCCTGTCCTGAGTCTCCGTCCGAGCAATGCAGCCATGTTACGCAAGAAACATGCTCTGGTAGTAAGGCTTGTCGAATAAAACTGCGTTTTAAATAGCAGCCAATGGAAGCAACCTAAATCTCGTGAATTTCACATGAACCCTGTAGGATATCGAACTTGCGACTGCCATAGATATCACCGACGGACAGTGATTACAGCCTGATTGCATCCAGTCTTCCCAGTCATCGCCATCTTCCACAGATTGTTCCGCAGGTAAATTGTCTCCAGTGTTGAGGCTATAATGCGAGCCCCAGAACTACAAGATGAGGGCAGACTCTCAGTACGTGCATAGAGCCATTATAGTTCTGCCGAGATGACCACACAGGCCAAAGTAAAAAAAAAATTGTTTTTCTTCTCTTCGTGGAAACGCCTGCGACGTCGGGGCTAGTTGATCAAACCAGAAAAAGAGTGGACTTGAGCAAGGCAGGTAGCACGCACTTGCTTGGTGGTAGGAGTTCACCGTGGAGAAAACCGAGGGAGGACGAGTCAGTCCCATCCGGCCTTCGCTCGCTTCCTTCCCCAAGCTACACATTTCCAAGAAACAAGAGTAACAGGTCCTGCCAGTGGGATTGGTTTGAAAATTTCGCGTGGCTATCCGACGGCAGCAAAAACAATGTAGTGCTCTGTCACGAGTGCATTTCATTTTCCAAGGCAGGGCGTTGCAGGCCTGGATCAGCAGAATCAGTCTTTGTGAAGATTGGTTTTATTAACTAGAAAATAAGCTATAATGAGGTTCCGATGGCCTGAAAAAACTCAGTTCTACTTAGATTCTTTGTATCACAACCTGCCGAGCAGGAGGGGTATCCGTGTAACCCAGATGCTAACTCACGGCAGTGTAGCAAGCAGCAGGAGGAAGCCAGGACGGCACTACGTCTCATTGTAAGCTCCGTCCGCTACCTGTGTCGCACGGGCGAAGCTTTCTCTTTGGGCGCACTAAATAGGACAGAAATATATTCGATTTGCTTGATGAAAGCTCAGGGGATGTACCAGCATTGAGAAATTGGATGGCAAAAAGGGGCAAATGGATGAGTAGTGGCGGGCAGAATAAGTTAATTGAGATCATGGCCCACACGATACAGCGGGAAATCGTTAGATATCCGGTTAGTAGCCCGTTCTACAGCATAACAGCTGACTGAAGAACTGATGTGAGAAGTAAAGAGCAGTTTACCATCTGCGTGTGTTTGATTCACAGGGTACTCAGCGTCCACGAAAACTATATTGACCTGTACAACTTGCCAGATAGCAGGGCTGGTACGCTGTACACGACCATCACAGATAAGATTTTGCGCCTTGGCCTTGATCTCCGCAACATTCGTGGCCACTGCTTTGACGGGGCAGCTAACATGTAGAAAAAGGTGACTGATTCTGAGCCGAGATCTCTGTATGTACAATGTCGCAAAGATTGCTTACATCTTGTATTGAAGGAAACTAGTAAGAGCTGCGATGTCAGTGGCGATGCTTTGAGTACCGCAAAAGATATTTGCGAAGTCATTCTGTCATCTTAAATCAAAAGAGGCCGACAGTGTTCATTCGTCTATCGTTCTTCCCTCAGTAGAGAATCCATTGGATGAGCCAGAGTCAATGCCAAATTGCCTTCTGCCATGCAGTCTGCCCAACAAGACAGTCAGGCTAAAGTCGAAGAAAATGTTCCCTGAGAACTACGCCAGGGCCCAAGAAACACTGGGTGAGATCTTTCAACAAACAGGCTCGATGGCAGACAACAGCAAAGCCGTTTTGAATGGATACCAAACATTCCTGGGAGATTTTGAAACGTTGTGGGAATAAATATCTCGATAGCTCTGCTTAGTCGGTGTGAGGAGCTAGCAAAGGTCCTCCAACTATCAACGTATTCTGCTGCAGGTGTGAAAGAAGCTGCAGAGACTCTGTGCGAAGCAATGTCCCACCTGCGGTCTGAAACCGCGTTTCAGGAGTTGTGGGACCGCACGAGCGTTGCTGCAACTCAGCTAGGTCACAAGGAGCCTCGAAGTGGAAGGTCTACAAAGCCGCCGAGTAGGTTTCAGATGTCCGGCACGTCTCTCGTGGCAGTTTCGCACGCTCCTCAAGTAAGAATGCGCAAAGAATACGTTGAGGCGATAGGCCGTATTACGAGAGAAATGCGACGGACCTTTGATCAGCCTGGCATGGAGCAGCTTGTGAAATGGACGCCGCCAGAGGAAGGAAATTCTCGGCTGACGACCTAAACGCGTCATTAGGCGTGCATGTAGCTGATTTTGGTCTAAGCGTCTCTCGGTGCAGTTCTTACTTTTCCTTTATATTTTGTGGAATGTCGAGTCTTTATCAATTGAAAGCATTTCAAAAACTCTGCAGGAAAAATATGAACATGTCCATGAGCTGCTAGACGAATTCCTCAAATACACACAACTTCTTTTTGTACCTGCATCCATAGCTTTGGCAGAACGCTCATTCAGCGCTTTACGCCGAATTAAAACGTATTTGCGGAACCGCATGACACAGAGGAGGCTATCTTCTCACTTTCCACATTCACAAGCAAAGGGTCGCCACGCTCAACTTAGAAGATATCAACAGAGAATTTGTCACCAGGACAACAGTTTTTAGTCTTTGATACGATTAGTGAGGTGTACACCTTCGAAATCTGGAGCAGGCTGTGTGCACTAAGTATGTGCCGCTATTTATCTCTCTCCTTTTCTTTCTCTCTGCTCCTTACCGTTGCCTTCAATTATCGGACGTGAGTTCATAGGTGAGCCGTTTAGAGTCATGTGATAAAGCAGCACCGCCTTGAATAAGCTTGTGCGCATAAACAATCATTCTGCTGCCAGCAATATATACTGCGGTGTTCCGCGCACAGCTCTTCTCCGTCCCCTTCGAGCGCCGTTTGTTTTCACCCACAGAGCAATCGAAACACGGGTTGTAGCGAACCCTCAAGCAGAAAATTCAAGGACGGAGTATTTCATTGACGTTCCCATGATGACAAGGAGGGACTGATACACAAAGCTTTCACTTGTAAGCCAATGCACTGCATCTCCATTACTTGGATATACTTGAAATTGCTATAGTACACCTGCGGGGCATTGATCTTCGTGCCTCTGGCAATTGAAAATGTAGAGCTGTTCACACACACACACACACACACACACACACACACACACACACACACACACACACAACACACCACACACACACACACACACACACACACACCACACACACCCACACACCACACACACACACACACCACACACACACACCACACACACACCACACACACACACACACACACACACACACACACACACCACACACACACACACACACACCACGCACACACACACACACCCACACACACACACACACACACACACACACACACACACACACACATATATATAATATCTATATATACTATACTATATATATATATATATCTTGCGATGTAGCGTTAACACGACCTTTAATACGCCGCGAAGACGCGGCGGACCGATCGCACTCAAGGCACAGATCAGTCTCAAGATGAGTCCCCACAAGCGATGAAGACGAAGAAGCTGATATGAGGATGAACATGTGCAGCCAACGAAGAAGTGACTGAGAAATGCCCACAATATACATATACGCACAGAAGGGGAACCGAGGGACTCGATTTTCTTAATCATGACAACTTAAAGCCACCCGACAATGAAGCAAAGGAGAGCATCGGGGAAATCCAGTGTGGTTGAAATTGGAATGTAGAAAAAAATGAAGAAAAGGGAAATGACAGTCGGCGAAAAGATAACTTGTCGCCGGCGGGAGCCGAACCCGCAACCTCTGCATTACGCGTGCGTTGCACGACCGAGGTCAAGAAAGTCATCCCGAACCACCCCGACCACGCAGGCCCTCCGCGTGGCGCAGAGGCATACGACGTCACCACAGCCTACAGACGTGATAGTGTCGGAATGTAATTTTTAATATCCAAGAAAACATAATTATCTTACGCGGAAACTCAAACATAAGCTCCTTTTTCAGCATTTCTACCACTCATACAGCGGCGCGCCGCGATTAGCTCCTTGCAAAAATACCACCCACATGGCGCTCGTCTCCTCGGCAGCCGCATGCGGAGGCGAAGTTCGAGAAAAAAAAAGAAAGCTGCAGTTGCCTGGAAGCCTGATAAGCAGCCAAGGATCTTTGAATGTTTTCGTGTTCCAGATTAAAGGCGAAGCTTAAGCCTCCTCCAAATTTTTTAATTGTTCATTAAAAGTCGCGAAAGACGACATTCGGCGCCCCACGTGACAAGAACATGAAGATCCATAAGCGGCCCATCATGTGACCTTCTATTAGTGTACGCCTTTGTATTTTTATTAGTATTGAAATGCAATACACTTTTTTCTAAGCTTTTTTTCTAACTTACAATTTGCAGATAGGCCTTCGTTTGCAGTGAGTAGAAAAGTGGCGCTGCCTTCGCCTTCGTTTTCCATGAGTTGGCTTGCCTTGTCTATCGACAGAATAACGCCTATGGGGGCCAGCCAGATATGACGTAGGCGTGGACTTAGGAAAAAAACGCGGTAAAAATACATATGAGAAATGTCTGTACAACAACGCAAACTTATTGTACCAGCTTTTTATTTTCAAAAGTGCCTTAAACGTCAAAATGTAGGTGGTTAACCACAGTTGCACTCCCTCCTGTGAAAGCAGACCGATAAGCAGCTTTTACAATTTTGCGAAGTGGGCTATCGGCATCGCTCTTACTTCTCAGGGTTGCTAGAGGAGGGACTCTTTTTTAGCGAAAAATTCTGCTTACAAAATATTCATGCGCTGTTGGAAGTAATTGCTGCAGGTGTAAACACTACCGAAGGTGAGCCTTGCGTTGCGCCATAAAAAAAAAACTACGTCCTTAAATATCGGTTGTCAGTCCCTTCAAGATGATGATAAGTGGTTCTTGAGGGAAAGGGAAAGGTTGGCGCTATCTTCTGCAGCCCTTGAGGGAGCACGGCTCAAAAGAGAAATAATCAAGCGCCTGGAACCCTCTCCCAGCGACGCCTCTGTGCACATGTGCACCCCTGAAGGATGGCACTTTATATCGGCTCAACGTGCACCCTGCCGGTCCTGATCTTCTCCTAGTTATACCATCACACCTGTGCTCCACAGTTCTTCGTGAGCTTCACGACGCCCCAACCGCTGGCCACCTTGTTGTTACTCGCACAAATCACAGCGTGCGCGGTCGCTTCTATCGTCCTGGTGGCATAGCCCGCTTAGTGCGGTGTTATGTCTGCGCCTGCGAGCTCTGTCCACGCCGAAAGAAACCGTCTATGCTTCCTGCTGGGTATCGTCAGCACGTTGACGTCTCACCTGAGCCCTCCTTTCGCGTTGGCTTAGACCTTCTCGGACCCTTTCCTACATCTGCTTCAGGAAACAAGTGGGGTTGCTGGCGCTACCGATTACGCGACCAGCTACGCAATGACACAAGTGCTGGCTACCAGCTGTGCTACATACGTGGCGGAATTTGTCCTCTATGATGTAATTTTAGTACACGGTGCCTCACGTCAATTGCTCACCGAGCGTGGCCGTACCTTCGCGTCTGAAGTAATCGACGATATGTTTCGCTGCTGCTCTACGCAGCACAAGAACACCACGTCCTGCCATCCCCAGACGAACGGGCTCACCGAGCGCTTGAACCGGACCTTAACCGACATGTTTTCAAAGTACGTGTCGGCTGACCACCATGATTGGGATCTTGCACTGCCATACGTGACATTCGCATATAATTTCTCTAGCCACGACACTGCTGGATACTATCCCTTTTACCTTTTGTTCGGATGTAAACCAACTTTTTTTATTTGTTTATTTATTTAAATAAACAAATAAAAATTTACCTTTGGACACACTTATTCCTTCCCCTGCCACTTCGACTAGTGAATATGCACGCGACGCCATTGCCCGGGCTGATTACGCGCAGCAGACAGCCCGTAGTATATACCTGCTGCTTCCCAAGACAACCAGAAGCGCTTTTACTACCAGTGACACCGCGACGAATGTTTTGCTCCGGGTGCCTTCGTGCTTCTTTGGTCCTCCTGCCGACGTGCGGGGCTTCCTTAAAAGCTCCTTGTTCGCTATACGAGCCCATTCCGCGTACTTCAACAAGAAGCTGACGTCACGTACGAGAATATGCCTACCAGTTGCACTCCACTTCTGTTCCGTTTTCCAGCGAAGTCTTCCACCTTTAGAGACTCAAACACTACCACCCCTTCTTCTGCTGTGGTTCCCTAGTGGCGCCGGGCCGGCTCCACTAGGGAACCACACTGTGTTGGGGACTGTGTTTTATATAAGAAACCATGGCACCCCAACCGCGGTTAACTCAGTTCAGCAATGGAAGGGCCGTATACGATCATACCCAAGATCTCTGCTGTGAAGAGAAAATCAGCGACAGGAAAAAATGGACGACACGCATAAAGCCGCTAAAGACATGGTCGCGACCCTGGCTCAAAATCACAATACTGGTTTGACAGAGTTGGAAAACTCCCTACTGCGTCCCAGAGCAGGTCCCCTAAAGAAGCCGTACTCCAGTCCCGACAAAGATGACTGCGAGTAATCGCGAACGAGCCACCTACTGCACTTGGCAGTGGAGCTGCCGAGGCTTCCGGCGAAAACGAGCACACTTACAGCAATACATGACCTCTCTCCCATCGCATACCTCCCCCGATATTATCGCATTGCAAGAGACGGGAGAACCATCTGAGCTGTCGGGACCGCAGCGTGCACCACAGTTTCGGATGATGGACACAGGTCCCAAGTAACCACACTAGTCAAGCGACACATTCCGGTTATAAAGCATCACACAGACATTGATACAGCAGCCCACATTCTCTTGGAGATCATCCCGTCTGCAAGGCGCATGCAACAGATCCTCTTCATCGTCATTGTATACAGCAGCCCCAAACAACAACATAGGTTTCTACGACTCTTCACTAAAGCAGATCAAATAGCCAGAGGAGCCCCCCTGCTCATTGTAGGGGACCTAAACGCCCCTGCGGTGGCATGGGGATACCCGGTGGACTGCCGAAAGGGAAGACAACTATGGCTTGACGGACAGAACCTAGGTCTTACTCTTGCACGGATACAACCTGTCCAACTCGTGTGGGAAACAGTGTTAGCAGAGGCACTACTCCGGACCTGACATTCGCAAAACGAATACAACAGGCAGACTGGATCAACACACAAGACAACTTGGGCAGTGACGGCTATATAATCCAAACCACAGTTCGAGCGGGTCCGCGAAAGCCCAAGGGCCGTCAACTCCGCCTCACAGACTGAGACGCTTTTCCGCAGGCCAGAGCCATCACCTCTCTCTCCGGTACCCAACACCCTTTGGAAGATTGGGTCGCGTCCTTGCGGCAAGACGTGAGCGAAGCAACTAAAGTGGTGCCAGTTGAAGCCAATCTGCAGGAGGCAGATAACAAGTTACAGCATATGTGGGAAGCCCTCGCCAGTCTGCAACGCAGATACAAACGCAACAAGCTCAACCGAACGCTCATAAAAACGCATTGCCACGCTCGACCTTCATATCGAAGACTATGCACAACAACTTACTCGTCATAACTGGCACAGAAATGCAACAACGTGGAGCGGCAACCAAACGTACCCAAAACGTGGAATATCCTTCGTTGCCTCCTCGATCCGGCCAACAGCAAGAACACACAACAGCACAACTTGCAAAAGATTATTCACAGCCATCCGTGCACGGAGGCACAGCTTCTTCAAGCTAATAGACTGCTACGTAGGACCTCAACCTACTGCACCCACTCCAGCTTACACTGGCACCACTAATGACCATCTGGACGCGCCCATACAATCAGCAGAAGTACGTGCAGCCATCCTCGCACTCCGCCCTAACTCGGCCCCGGTACCTGATGGCATTACTAATAAAATGCTTCGCAACCTAGATGAGGACTCTCTAACAGACCTCATGGCTTATTTTAGCGCGTACTGGGAAACTGGACAACTCCCGTCACAATGGAAAGCAGCCAAAATCATTATCATTCCCAAACCCAGGAAGTGCCTCCTACTCGAAAACTTCCGCCCCATCTCACTTATTCAGGTGTAGGAAAGGTCCTCGAACGCGTCATCCTCACATGCTTACACAAACATATGGACGACAACGATCTCTTCCCCAATACCATGGTTGGCTTCCGCACTAAACACTATACTCAAGATATCATCATTCAGCTCAAGCACCAACTTATGAATGGCGATAAAAGCTCCAGGCTGGACACCAGAGCCATCTTGGGGCTAGACCTAACTAAGGCTTTCGATAACGTTACGCACGAGGCCATACTGACCCAACTGGCACAAGTCCAGGTTGGACACCGAATATATAACTACGTCAAGGATTTCCTTACAGGTCACACTGCCACCATCACCATCGGAGGGCTGCAGTCGCCAGTTATTCAGCTTGGCAGCAAAGGTACGCCGCAAGGATCGGTTCTGTCTCATTTTCTGTTACCGTGGCCATGCTCGGATTACCGCTTGCATAAGCTAGCATCTCCAACCTCAAGCATAGCCTTTACGTGGACGACATCACCCTGTGGGCCACCGCGGGCAGCGACGGGGACATCCAAGACACGCTGCAGCAAGCCATCAATGAGGTTGTTGCATACGTAGAACCACGCGGCGGTTGCTCCTCACAGAAATCGGAGCTCCTTCTATACGAGCCTACGGGGGAGGTCGACGCCCAGACCCTCATCCCCCCGATACAACTCCACGTGCATCAACAACGCATACCTACAGTGCCTAGCATCCGTATCCTTCGCTTACGCATCCAACAAAACGACAGAAACACGCAGATGCTCAAGCAATTAGATACTCATGTACACCAAACCACTCGCCCTCATTGCGCGCATCGCAAATCGACATCACGGCATGAAAGAAAACAACCTGATTCGTCTGGTAACCACCTAGGCTCAGAGCAGGATCACCTATGTCGCCCCGTATTTTCACTTCAGTGCGACTAACAAGCTCAAACTGGTCATTCGGGTCTGGCTGGAAACGAAGCTGACCACGATGCCACCCGAGCTCTCGCACACCAGGCGCATCATCCGTCTCCTGCGTCTTCCGATCCTGACGAGCCCCCTTTTCTGCATCGCGGTCACGCGCGCGACGGAATGGTCACATTCAGAGAAATCCTCCTCCACTACTGCAGAGAGCGGTTACGCAACCCCCCAGCACACAAAACACTGAATAAATCACAATCCACCACTTGGCGACTACTTCTGACGCGAACTTTCCCACACCCTGTGCTATACCACCGCATTTACCCCGATGCATACTCCCCACTCTGAAAAGCCTGCGAGGCCCGCGCTGACCTCGATGACATCATCTGGGCATGCCCGAAAGCTACACCCAAAAACACCCACCGCACTAACACTACACGCATCATAACTGCGGCCGAGCAGTGGGAGACTTTGCTGCTCAGCTTGGACACAGAAGAGCAGCTCTGGGCCGTCGGGATGGCCGAAGACGCCGCCAGAAAGCAAGGACTGGCCGCCGTCTGAGGAAGGGGAGGCCTGGGGGTTAGTCTCCAAACCCCCGCCGCCCCCAGACCCCATCATGGACACAATAAAGTTTTATCTCTCTCTGCTGTGAACTTAGAGATCGACAGCACCGTGTCCCCACTCGGTTGCCAGACTGACATCGTTCATGTGGGGAGATTAAGACGATATCATCCGCCCCTGTACGTACGGCTCTCTCGGGAGAGGGGTAAGCATGTGACGAAACCGCACAAGGACGTGCGGTGCAATAGTGGTGAAAGAGGAAGTCGACGTGTTAAATAAACATAGAGCTTCGCACAACCGCCACGTCGCGTGTGTTTTATGTTATATATATATATATATATTATATATATATATATATATATATCTATTGTGAGCACGATCCATGACTGGTTCTTCTTATCATCATCCTACAAATCATAATCA